>NC_067401.1:351592072-351674572 GCF_016432865.1 Antechinus flavipes | reverse complement strand
TAGAATGACAAACTATTCCAGTATTTCTGCCAAGAAAACCCAAATAAGTTCACAAAGAGGCAGAAGGCAATGAAAAAATTGAATTTAATTTTTATAATAGCCTTATGTAGTGCGATGAGTGTTGTTGCTGGTAGTGGTGGTTCTGGTGGTCAGTGATTTCAATTATGTTGGATTCTTCATAACCCTATTTGGGATTTTCTTGGCAGAGATATTAAACTAGTTTAGTCATTTCCTTGTCTGGCTTAGAGCTGGGAGTATTATTCCCATTTACAAATAAGGAATCTGAGACTGAATAGTTATTGACTTGGCCAGAGTCAAACAATAGATTTGCATGATAGCAGGGCTCCTAGACTGTGCTTAAGTTTGTGCTATGTTGTTTGTCCAATACAACTGATGCTAAATTTTTGAGTTTTGGTTTCATTCAGCAAGCATTTGTATTTTGGAAATGTAATAAAATAAAAATGCATGCTGAAAAGACTGACGTTAGAAAATATGAAATGAGGAAAAAAAGAGGAAAATATGAAATGAAAGAATTAAAAGATGTCCTGTTTTTATTAGGTGCCTAGGCAGGACGGTGAATAGAGTACAGGCCTTGGAGTAAGTAGAACCTGAATTCAAATGTGGTTTCACACACTTACTAGCTGTGTGATCCTAGGCAGGTCATTTAACATTGTGCTTCAGTTTTGTCATCTATAAAATGATCTGGAGAAGAAAATGGTAAACCACTAGAACATCTCTGCCAAGATAACTCCAAAAAGAGTCATAAAAAACCTCTCTTTATAAGATAAGAATTCGACAGTATTTGTTAAGATCGGACATTTGTTTGGTAATCCAATCTAAACTTGACACTTCTCCACTATGGTAAATCATACATTAGGACAACTTATTGTTGAACATTTGTGTCAGAAGATAATTTGTGCTAACTGGATCTAAAGAGAAGTTCACTGAGTATTGAGAAACTCCAAAGAGTTTTAAAAAAAGACATTCTAAAGCCAAGGAAATAAGTTTTTAAAATATTCTGTCAATAACTCATCCCTCTTGTTAATGATCTCTGAGGGAAAGTGATAGAATTCCTGGATAATTAATAAACCAGGTTGAAATCGAGCACAACTTTATTTTAGCGAATGACTTTGAATTGTCTTTTCTCTAGCTAGAACAATTGCTATAAATCTCAGAAAGAATTTTAATCCTTATAGTAGACTATGCATTGGAATCTGGAAGGGAGATTGTGTCATGACAGGAAAAAAAAAAAGTTTATTGGTTGAAAATAAAACATTATTATATGAGTCTGCCTGTTAAAAATCAGACTTAACAGATAATATAGATTATTGAACTTTTCCCTTTGGACTTTGATTTGCTTATTGTTATTTTAAAGTAATCTTGCCAACATTCAATCCCAAATAGTAATCAACAGATGGTTTTCAATATCCTTATAGTCTTTTAAATTTATCATAGTTTTTCAGTCCTTTAACCCTTCTTTATCTAGAATGAATGCCTAATTAAATAGGCTCTCACTTGAATTAAATGGTAAATACATAGAAGTCAGATATTATTTACTATAAGCATGCATGCTAACTGATACTAATCTGGAAACCATCCATACTGTTCAGGAAGATTTTATTGTAAATTGCCACTTAAGATTTCTCATTAAGAATTACACTGTTGTATTATGAATGAATGATTCCCAAAGGAACCATCAATTAACAAATTTTTTTAGAGTATGATTTAGAGGTTTCAGCAGAACGTTAGGGAATAGGAGTTCTAAATTCATTTTTCCTTTAGTTTTTTGCTGATGAAAGCTATGGCTATCTTTTCAATGAAATTAACTGAGAATGTTGATCATTTGACAAGCATTTATTAATCACCTACTAGATGCCAGGCACTCTGCTATGAGCTATAAATATAAAGACAAAAAAATGAAAGTCTTTCCTTTCAAGAACTATATATTCTATGTGGGAAAAAATGTACACAGAAGAACTCATTACTGTTGTTCAAATGAGATATTTGTGAAAGCACTTAGCATAGTACCTGGCACCTAATAGGTATTATTAATTACTGATTATTCAGTATTTTCCTCTCCCCTTAACTTCCCCTTCTTTCCCTTGTGATTATTTTTGCCTTTTTATCCTCAGAACTTGGCACAATCCTGGAATTTTGTAGATTATATATACATGCTTTCTCTCACCTCTTTCCCTTCCCCTCTTCCTTCACACTGTGATTTTTGTTTCTTTACTTGCTTGTCTTTATTTGTACCCTAAGTACTTAGCACAGTATCTGAAAAGAGTAAACCTTTAATAAAGGCTAGTTGAATGATTGCATACAGTAGGTGATTATTAATAGTTGAATTAATGACTTAGCAAATTTTCTCATTCTAATGAGAGAGAATTGGATTCCCCTAGAGGCCTATTAGCCCTTCTAGGGCAGTAAGTTGCTGTCTGGTAAATTTCTGGTATTTCCCAGAGAGGTGTTTTGTTTTGTTTTGTTTTCCATTGGTTAAGCTTGATCTGTAGTTTTAATATTTCAGTTATTTTGTTATCCTTTACTGTATTTGTATTTACCATTTTATATTCTCCTGAATATAAAAAAAGTTGCTCCTTATACTATGTCTTCTAGAGATGATTTAGGTTACTTTATTTTATTTTAAGATGTTTTTGCAATGAACACTCTTAGGTCATTGGAGACTCTTAGAGTCAGGCCTTTCATTTTACTGCAGAGGAAAGGAGAAATCAGAGATGTTAGGCTGACTGTTATCAAAAGACTCCATGAAACTCAGTAGAGTTGGGAAGTAAACCCAGGATGAGCTGCCATTGTCCACTGCTTTCCCAAATGCGAGCTAGTCCAGGAGTAGTCTTGCAACCAGTGTTCTTTAGAATAAGAGAATTCTTTATTCAGCTGTTCTCATGAGAAGTCGGTACACTCATGGATGAGACACACAGAGTATTATGGGGAGCAAGCTTTATACTTCTAGTTTGGTCCCTTAACTCCCTTCAAGGTTTGGATTGGTTGGGTTTATAGTCAGAATTAGTTGCAATTGGTCATTTACCATCCAAATACCATTTAGTTTAGATTACAATAAGAATTACAATTGGTTATTTACCATCTGAATGACAATTAAATTGGATTACAATAAGAATTACAATTGATCATTTACCATCTAAGAATAATTAGGTTGTTTTACAATAAGAGTTATAATTGGTCATGTGGTCATTTACCATCCAAATGACAATTAGGTTGGATTATAATAAGTGTTATAATAGGTCATTTACCATACTACTGCAAGTTACACTGGATTACAATAAGAGTTATAATTGATGGAATTTACCATTCAAATGACAAGTTGGATTACATTACCCTCAAAAAGCCTTGTGTCCTGTCATTGACTAGTTGGGTCCAGCTAGGGTTGGGAAGTTTAAGGCCCCTTTGTCAGGAACTTGGCTGTTTAACCAGTTCCTTGATTCACAGGTGATTGGTTGGAGATATCTTAACAAAATATTTCACCTCTCTCTTTATTCTTTTTTGACAATATCTGTGAAGACCCAACTTCTCATACTTCTCACAGTATCCTGTATCCTAATCCACAGTATCACATTATACTAATGTCACACAGCTAGTGAATTGCAGAATTGAAACAAGAAGCAGATTTTCCCAGCTCACAGACCAGAACAGACCAGGTCAAGCAAGAGTTTTTTCCAACGGCGAGAATACTGTCTCTGTGTATCTACTTGAAAAGTAGTTATAAAGTATAAAGTAAGGAAATTGGATTTGGAGTTAGAAGAGCTAGATTCAAATTCTAGTTCAGTTATTACTGCCTTTGAGATCATGCTAAAGTCTCCAGGCTTTAGTTTTCTTCATCAATAAAAAAAATGCCTTCTAAAGATCTCAGTGCTGATAAGTTTTGGCCTATAATCCTTCATTTCTTATTGGAAGGGGAAATAAACTGAGAGAGAGAGAATATTCGAGAATATTCATGCAGGTGATTTCAGCTCAGGTTTACCTTTTCCTGTTGAACCTGTTCAGAACTAAGTAACAAAAAAAAAAAAAATGTAGAATCGCATGATCTACTTAAGTCATATGTAAAATGAATTTTCATGTTTATAGCAGAAAAGCAGTGTTATTTTAACACTACAATGATCTTAAAATAAAAATAATATAATGCCAACTAAAGAAATATGAAAATTCTATTAGATACCAACTATATAATAAAAACATTGATGTAGATATTAACATAAGACATTCCCAATAAAATGTACCCCATCACTATGATAACTCCAATTCCTTCCTATTTACTCCCCTTTTGTTTTCTCTTAAATAATGAGGTCTTTCTTATTTCTGAATTCTAAGTCTTAGCTCTTCTCAATCCTGATTATTGACCTTTTGATTATTAAAAATAATGCAGAATAACTTGAGGTGACAGGAAGTAGCTATGTGACTAAATTATTTTTGTTTGTTTTGAGACAATTAGGGTTAAATGACTTGTCCAGTGTCACATAGCTAGTGTCTGAAGCTGGAATTGAACTCAAGTCCTGATTCCAGAGCTAGTGTTTTATCTGTTGTGCTACCTAATTGCCTGTATATGATTAAATTTTGATAAAAATGAGAAGTCCACATTGAAAATGTATTTGAGGATATAATGGCAATATTGATTACAAATTCAAAAAGTGATTTATACTTTACCCTAGATTTTTTTTGGGGGGAAAAAAAAAGTTAACAACCTGTTATTCTATTAAGATCCATGTCATTTTGTAAAGAGAAAAATATAATTGTCACTTGGAGTTTTAAAGTCACCCTTATTTTAGTATTAAATCAATAATTGTACAACCAATAAACAGACTCAAATCTTTGAGAAGTCTGTCTCTCCCTATCCCCACCAGCACCTCCATTCTCCTTTTCCTTTCTCTGTTTTCATCTTTCTCTTTTTAAATAGATTTTTCCAGCTTGGTGGGATTTACCAGGCATTGTATTATAGGAACATGACTTTTGACAACCCAGGGCCATTTCCATGATAGAATGAGGGGTCAGAGTAGGATTTAAATAGAATGTTAGAATATATAAATGATCTAAATTTCTCTGTGATAAATATACTTGCTGGGGGAAAAAAAAAGATCTTTGTTCATACAACTATTTAGATTTTTCTTTATTGAAAAAGAATCAAATCTGTGCTTCTCTTGTCCAGTATTTACAATTAACACTTATTTTATCACCCTGGAGGGATCATTCATTGTGCCTGTGGTTGTGGTGACTTGAAAGAATGCCATAAACTTTGCTGTAGCATTTACTGAATAATAGTATTATTCAGAATACTATCACATATTCTTTGTTATCCATTGAATGCGAAGGCTTAAGGCTTTGTTCCACTCAATCATATAAAAAACAAAATATCTATGCAATTATCTTGTCATTGCATAATACTTAAAACTAAAGCATAGCTTCTACAATTAGAAAGCAAATACAGAGTTGGTTTTTAAAAACCAAAAAACAAGTAGTCCAACAAATGCAGTTTTATTTCCCCTTCCAATTATTTGCTGTCTTGAATCTTTCTTCTTTAATTTACTCTTAGATAAATAGCTCTTCATGCTAAATGTGGAAACATGTATAGGAGAACTGTACATGTTTAACTTATATTGAATTGCTGTCTAGGGGAAGGGGTGGAGGGAAGGAAAAATTTTTGGAACACAAGGTTTTGCAAAGGGGAAAACACTCTGCAAATATTTTGAAAATTAAAAGCTTTTTTTTAAAATAAAAAATAGATAAATAACTCTTGTAGATAAACTTTATTGATCTGTTTTCATTTGGGGATTCATGAACTTCTGACCATCTATCTTGAGTAGTAAGAAAAGACAAGAGTCTATCTACTCTTCTCTTTATTTTCTCATTCTCATTCACTTCCTCTCCTTTTCTTAATTATCTTCACTTTCCCCTCAAACTATCATTATAGCCACTGCTCTTAATGCATAACCTGACACAGCACAAATGTATAAATAGCACAATGTCCAGATTGGGCATATTTTGCTTTGGGGATTTTTTTTTTTAAGAAGACAGAAAAAACTATAAGGAATTTCAGGTCATTTTGTTTAAATGAAGGTTATTCTTTTATTATCTGGAAATATGCCTATGATTTGGCTTATTGTACTAGATAAAAAGATATGTAATTAGCAGCCAAAAGAGAATGAAACAGTAAGAAACACTTTGGCAAATAAATTAAGTGCCCTGTTAAGAAAGGCAAAAAAATTATCGCCTTAATAACTTGATTTTCCTTTTTAATTATGAAAACTATTGTGATGAATCCTTACAGGACTTGGAACTTGAAGGGATTCTGTGGATACAGGGGAATGGCATTCTTGTTATTTTAAAGAAATTCACCTTCCAGTGTTCGGCATTGCCAATCCCAACTCGTTTGTGCCCTGTCCTCCTCCACTTCCCTACTCTATAATCTTACCATGGCTCCATGGGTACTGTGTGTTCTTCTGGAATAAGATAATATTCCTTTCAATTAAACCTCATTCCAAACTTCTTATCAATTTGTCTTAGTAGAGAAATCGAGCAATGTTTGGGGGAATTAAAAGGGGAAAAGAGAGAGTAGATTAGGTGTATGGGATAGATTGATGAGAAAGAAATAGAAGAAGACCATTTTAGTTGTACCTGCCAATCACAAGCCCTGGGTGATTCAGAATAGTACTGCAAAGAAATGAAAATCTGATATTCATTTCCTCTATAAAGTCATTCCATATTGACACAAAGGCATCTTAAAATTGAATAAAAGATTTAGTGCGTGGCTAGAAAAACATCTGTGGAGCCAACAGACTCTGACATACAATATAGTTTTTGATATCCCAAGACAGATTTAAATGATTATATTTTTTTCCTACTACCCAGTGGGAAAAATTATTTTTAAACAGTAGTTATGCCTTCAAATATGTGGCCAGCAGTCATTTCAATTTTCTCTCCCTCCTCTTTATAATTATGGTAGTGCCATCTTGCATTATGACTATTACTCAACTGTGATGTTAAACTTGGGCATTTTAAACCAGTTATTTAAATGGGCATAAATAAGTAGCACAGAATCTGGAACATAGAAAGTGCATAAGAAATAATTTGATGAAGGAATGAATGGATATTCCCATTTCAAATAAAAATGAAGGGTTTTATTTTTTCCTCCCTTAGAATGAGGTCTTCACTTAAGCATAAGATTAATAACAACAAAATTTGATGATTGCCAATCTGTGGCTCAAATTTCTTGCCTTGGGGGAAATGCATTCTGCTAGGAGGAATCAGTTGATTTCTGCAAGAAATTTTTCTTTTTTTATATTGTTATCTTTTCTCTGAAATTTCTTTCTATTTTTTTCTTTTATAGTAGAGATTAGTTTCTCTGTTGCTCCCAAATTCCTAATTTAGCTCTCATAAGATTTTCTTTTTTGAAATGCATGAATAACACATCTTCCTTTTCCTCTTATATCTTTGATTAGGGAAAAAAAAAAACAAAAACGGGATTGTCCTATGTAGAAAACAACAAACCAAAGTAATAGCCTTTACCTTTCCTTTTTCCTCTCTTAAAATATGATTTCTAATCACAGGAAAGAACATGAAGCAGAATTTATAGTTACTAGAGTGTCCCTTAATTATTTCAATTCTATTTATATATACATATACACATATATGTACACACACACGTGTGTGTGTGTGCGTGTGTGTGTGTGTGTAATTTATATATCACCATTCATTTGGATCTAGAGACAGTAATCAGAATCACATTTACATTCTGTTGAATTTGCTTTGTAGTACTTTTAAAAATAGCATTCAGATTTTCTGTGGATATCATAGATACTGAAAAATTTCCTCAGCTTTTAAAATAATTAATTGCATAAATGCTAGTAAGTATTCAAAACAGATACAGGTTATAAGAAGAAAGTCTTTTTTTTTTCCCCCTCTTTGGCAACTAAGTAGTAAAGTAGGTAGATAAAGTATACTGAACTTGGGTATACTAGTGTTCAAATTGTCCCTCAGACATTTACTAGATGTGCTATGATGGGAGTTACTTAACCTCTGTCAGCCTCAGTTTCCTCATTTATAAAAATAGGGATAATAATAGCACCTATTTCACAGGATCATTTTGAGGATCCAATGACATAACCTATGAAAAGTGCTTTGCAATCTTTTAAGCACTATACAAATGTTTGCTATTTTATTTTTTCCCTAGGAGATGTTCTAAATAGCTCAATAGGTTATATATAGCTTTAATGTCTGTTATTCCACTTTTTAAATTCCCAGCAAATCTCAAAATAAAGCATAGACTTTATTTTTGCAAAAGGAAGTTCTTAAGAAGGTACTTCTCCTTAATGTATGACTAAAATAGAGCTATTTTCAGCCTGAGTAAATCCCAATTACTTAAAAGAATGAGAAATTCATCCTTATCCAAAAGAAATTAATTTTGAGAAAGCAATCCAATATGAAAAAATATGTACTCACGAAAGAAGATAGCATATTAGTGTTCTAAAAACAGAATGAAAAGGAAAACAGTAATAGCAAGAATTGTATTGCTCAGCGCATCCAGAGTTCAACTGTCCCTTTGCTTTTGTCCATTTGTCAGTAATATCTAAAAGAGCTCAGTTGAAATATGATACTCGGCCATTAGGTGCCACTGAGGCTGGAAGGTACCTTAGATCATAGATCATATCTTAGATCATAGTTCAAAGTGCTACAAGAAACTTTCAACACAATCTGACTTAACTGCCTTATTTTACAGATGGAGCACCAAAGTACACAGGAGTTGAGGAATTTGCCCAAAGTCACACTAGAGGGTCTGACATGTTGAAAACTGATCATCCTGAATTCAAGTCTTCCCTGTTACATGCAAAGAAACTCTAGCTCACAAATAGAAGTTACTAGCCCATAGCCACATGGATAGATCTAAGACCAAAACTGAAATGAGGTTTCTTGGCTACCAGTCCACTGTTATTTTTAACTCAACCATGATGTCTTCTAATACTGTGTGCTCTTACTCGAAAATCCTTTCATTTCCAAGCTTCAGGTTATATGAACTTGTCATTTCTACTTTATCAATTCTGCAAGTTCAACATTACACAAATTATATATATATATATATTTATAATGGAGCAATTTATAATATAGCAATAAAAGGGAAAAGGACTTACTTGCACAAAAATATTTATAGTTGCTCTTTTTGTGGTGGCTAAGAATTAAAAGTCAAGGGGATGTCCATCAATTGGAGAATGGCTGAACAAAATGTGGTTTATGATTGTAATGAAATATTATTGTGCTATAAGAAATAGCAAGCAAGATGATTTCAGAAAAACCTGGAAAGACTTACATGTATGATACAAAGTAAAGTTAATAGAGCCAGAAGAGTACTGCACACAGGAACAATATTGTATGGTAAAGAACTATGAATCAAAGCTCTTTTCAGCAATACTCTAATCCAAGACAATCCCAAAGGACTTATGATGAAAAATACTTTCTATCCACCTCCAAAGAAAGAACTGATGTCTGAATACAGCCTGAAGCATACTCTTTTTCACTCTATATTTTTCCCCTTCTCTTTTTTTTTGTTCAAGTCTTCTTGTACAAAATGACTAATATGAATATGTTTTATATAATCGCACATGTATGAATTATGCCAGATTGCTTACCATCCCAGGGAGGTAAGATCATAGAGAAGAAAAGAAAGAATTCACAACTCAAAACTTTAAAAAAAAAAAAAAATATATATATATATATATATATGTATATGTATATGTATATGTATATATATATACGAAATGTAAAACATTATTTTAACATGTATTTTGGAAAAATATTTTTTGAATTACATATACTTAATCGAAGCAGCATATTACAGTAGAGTCAAAGAATCTGGATGCCAGTCTTACCTGTGGCAAGAGGATATCTAACACAGTTCCCTGCCATGTGGACTGATTAGTTTGACATGGTAGATTCTTGTATTTATATACAAGATGGGCTTTTCTTATATCAATTTATAGAACCAATGTTTTAATTTTTAATCAAGCTAAAAATTTTTAAACTAACTGGGGACATAAGGAATGGTATATAATTATAACTAGGGATTAAAACAAATTTTTAAAAAAAATTTATTTAAAACAAGTACCGTTTTGCTTAAGCTTTGACAAGTATGGAACATCCTAAGCTTCTGATGAGAGCCTTAATTTGTAGTAAAATACAACAGTCTTTGAAACACATATCAATGAAAATAAGGTATTGATCTAGTTTGTTCTCCTAACTCCCCCTTTACAGGTTTTAAACACAGACATCTATGCATCAGAGAAAGTGTTTCAATTTTTTTTTCCACTTACACAGCTGATGTCTGACTGGATTCTTTGTCTCTGCATTCCATCTAAATTACATGAGAATAGGATTTAGGCAGGTTAATAAATTCTATCAGAACAAAGTCTTTAAGTGGTTACCAATTTTATAGTATGTAAGTATCATTGATTTGTTAATCTGGGGGAATTTTTAAATAATCTGTTTTGGATTAGTGAGTTCTTTTAGCCTTACCAGAATGCACTTGAATTTTAGAAAATGTAGTGACTTCAACACTGGAAATTAACCTCTCAGGCCCCTGGTTATAAATCCAGCTCATGATCTTTAAAAAGAAAGGACCATCTCCTCACATAGAATTTGCTGTGGTGTATGGATGTGTGCCATGGGATGTACTCTACTGATTCTGTCATAATAACTAAGTGTGGCTTAGAAGGATTTTAAACTGGATTCTCAAGGTGAAAAGGAAAATAACTCATGGACATTTAAATGGATCTGACATTCCAGTTACCCTTTGTTCTACCGATATAAAATGGTTTCTTGATTTTATCTGTGCACTGGTAGGTTTTTATTATAAAAGTCTAATTGGAAAAATATTCTTTTTTCTCTAAAAATTTCTTTTTCAAGAAGGAACTGTGAATAAAGACTAAAAGGTTATATTGCTCAAACATAGAAGGGAAAAAAAATGGATCTCAAACACTAGCTGAGAGGAAAATAAAAGTAATAGTGTCTAGCCTTTGTCATAGAGATGATTTTTCAGAAAATTCTCTTTAAAAACTAATACTGAAAGTGAGAACATAAAATGAGTGTTCAGAGCTGATTGCATTTATAAATACAAGTAAACCATCCAAACTGATAGAGGAAAAGCTAGATAAGATTTTAATCAGAGAAAAGAAAATCAACTCTCAACTCAGAAATGGCAGTCTGCGATTTCAGAGACCCGAGGCAAGGACCCTTGCCATCCATGTATCCTCCCCCTTTACCTACCAGTCATCTAACCCAAAATCTTGTCAGTATCTTATGTCTTCATTAGAGTTGATCTCTTCAAAGATATTGTCTCCAAAAATGCAAAATTCATTAAAAAAAATTATTGATATCAACATCAATTTCATTATCAACAATATCCCTCCTCACCTCTAACTCCCTCAAAGAGACATCTCTTGTAACAAAAAGTTTAAAAAAGGAAGAAAAAAAAGCACTTCAATAAAGCCAGAACATCAACTGAGTCTGAAAGGATATGTAATATTCCATCCCTGCAGTCCAATACATTTACAAGGAGGGAAAGAGTTGTATTTTTCTTCTCCAGCTTGGGATGAAGTTTGATTTTTATATGAGCATAGCATCTAGTTTCGCTTTTTTGTTATTGTTCTTTTCACTTTTATTATAGTCATTGTATATGTTTTCTTGATTCTCTTTATTGCACTCTAAATCAGTTCATGGGAAGTTAAATGGCCCAGTGGATAGTACTGGGCCTGAAATCAGGAAGATTCATCTTCCTGACTTCAAATCTAGTCTCAGATACTTACTAGTTGTTTGCCTTATTCTGTTTGCCTCAATTTTCTTATTTGTAAAATGGCAAACCATCCCAATATTTCTGGAAAACCACAAATGTGATAACAAAGAATCAGACATACCTAAAAACAAGTGAACTATAAAAACAACAAATCAGTTCATGGTTCTCTGAATTCTTCATATTCATTGTATATTACATTTTATCCATTTACCAACATTTGTCTAATTATTTCCCACTGCATTAGCATCTACTTTGATTCCAGTCCTTTGATACCACAAAAAGTACTGCTTATAAATATTTTAGCTTCTGTGGGATTTTTATTTCAGTCAAATTTTTCTAAGTCAAAGAGTAGAGATATTTTAATCACTTTTTAAAATGTAATTCCAAATTGCTTTCCAAAATGATAAAAATCAGAGTGCATTGATATACCTATCTTTTTATAATCTTTTACATATTGACAGTTCCCATTTTTGATCATCTTAAGCAATTACAAAGTTCATTTTTAATGTGTTAAATTGATAGCTGGCTGAAAACAACGCCTTAAGAATGTGTTACAGAATAGGGATCTGAAAGTAGAATTTAAACAACTAGTAATTCTTAAAGTGTCAGTTAACATATATAGTATCAATTTCATCTTTTAAGCTCATGGGTACATTCTTTAGAACTAGAGGGGAGGAGAGAAATGGGAAGAAGAGCTATAAAAATATTTTCTGCTGAAAGTAAATCATATAGCTTCAGTACATACTTCTGTGTTTGGTGGTTTGTCTATTTTTAATTTTATGCTTAAAAAAAACTTATTGTAAAAAAAATATGTTTCTTTGTATCTTATCTGCTGTATCTGATTTTTTTTCACTTCAAGTAATAATCATTTATTCTAACTTCATTGTGATCATCTCTAGAGCAAAAAGGCTCAGTAATCAATCACAAAGGATTATTTTAATAAGACACTTTGACTTTTTTTTTTACACAAACCTGTTTTTGTTCATTGTTCTTGTTCAGTAGTTTTTCAGCCCTTTCCAACTCTATGTGACTCCATTTGGGGTTTTTTTGGCCAAGATATTAAAGTGATTTGCCATTTCCTTCTCTAGTTCATTTGACAGATGCAGAAACTAAGGCAAGCAGGGTAATGTGACTTGCCCAGGGTCACACACTATTAAGTATCTGAGACCAGATTTGAACCCAGGAAAGTGAGTCTTGCTGACTTCAAGTCCAGCACTCTATCCACTGGTTCACCTAGCTTTCCACAAAATATATGGGAAACATAAAAAATGTGTGCAAATGTATACTGTATGTACATGAATGCTGTTAAATTTCTTCTCTAGTTTATGATGTTCTCAGTGAGATTTTAGTAGGTATCTCTTGGTAGCTATATTCACCAGAAAGAGAATACCACTTCACCTGGGACTTGAGGGGCTTCCTTCCAAACCCCTGTACTGAAATGTAAATAGATTGGGCATAATCAGGAAAGATAAATAATTACTTTTTCCCCCAGTAATATTTTAAGCTCTTTGCGGAACAGTCATCTGAGGCCAAAGAATTTTGTTTATTTCTTTTCCAAATAACAAATTGGATTTCATAAAAATGGATAGGCCATCGTTGACATTCATTGACAGATCCGAAGCATTCATTCTTTATGAAATAACACTGCATTGCTAATAAAGCGATCCCAACCGCCAAGCTTGTGCAGCTTAATTTGTTTCCATGGAGTGATATTATAATTCTGACACGCTGAAAAATTGCTGCACAGAGACTCATACTGCATTTGTTGCTGAGTGCATCTCTGATATAACATTTGTTATTGCAGTGCTTGGGTTGTCTTCTGAGGAGTAATATTCTAAATGAAGCTGGGTGGATTATCCCCTTAATGGAGAATGGAATTTCACAACCAATTTTAAGCTTATCTCAAATCTGTTTAACTGGCTATTCATCGAAGGCAAGTATTCCATTAGACAGTGTGACCACTCTGTCACAATAAAATCAGGACTGCTTCAAATTTTTTCCTTTTCAGGGTGTTCAGCATATGGACAGTTCTCAAGTTTTCTTTTCCCAAGGGGACCACTTCTGTTTTGATTGACTTTTCCTTCCCTGCCTTGGGCACATCAGGATTTTTGTAGCAGAATCATTACAATACTGGATTAACATATCTTATAAAAGAGTCTTATTCCTGACCCAAAAACCAGGACTGATTCTTTTTTCTTCTATATTTAGCATCATGTTTCACCCCCACCAGATTGGACAAAGAGAATGGGTGGCGGTGTATGAGTTACCACTTAAATGTGGAAAGGTTGGAATGTGAAGTCATATTAGACTGGGCACTGGAAGGACAGTTTGTGTTGAACACAGACATTTTTCATAATTATGTTGCCTGCAGGGTTACCACCTGTCCTAATTTGATCTGATTAAGGTGAAATGCAAAACTGTCCTCATTTCTCACATAGTAGAGGAGTGCCAGATTTCATTCCAGAGAGAAATAAGACATGAATACACAGAACTAATGAGAGGGAAAGGGAAAATACAATACTGTCAATAATCAACAATAATCCATTGCCTCATTTGTGTGTAAAGATACATATATATGAATGTACATAGACATAATATGCACAGATATGTGTATTTTTATGTGGACTGATTAGGTTTCTGATTTTATTGTTATAAGGAACTGCTCCTGCCTAAACTGCATCTACTAATGTGAATTAGAATTTGCTCTGCAATTTAAGAGCATTGGGCATTGAGAAATTAAGTGATTTAACCAGGGTCATATAACTAGTGTGATAGAGGCAAGCAGATCCACTCAGACGTTTCCAGCTCTGAGACAGGTTTTCTACCCGCTATATACTTTACTTCATGTATATGCATGTGTGTGTGTGTGTGTGTGTGTACAGATTATTTGCAAAGGTACAGATCACTCCAATAGAATCGCTGTAGTTGCAGATACTCCAGAAATAATCATCTGCCATCAGCTATTTTGAGAAAAGAATAAATCTTGCTTACTTGTCCAGATTTCCCTATGCTTCCTCTGAGATATATGTATGAGAATATATATAAATAGTTATATTTATGATTGGATAACATAAATATAATACATTTATACACACACACACATACACACACACACATATATATCATGTCTTTATTCTGTCTGGTTTGTTCTTTGAGAAATGATAATCTTCATAGAAGGCATTTCAGCATCAGATTATTTTATAATAATTTTGGTCTTGCCCAATTTTTTTTCAGCCAAAATAATGAATATTCCTAGCCTCTTACCTTTGTCTTTTAGTGTCTAAAAAGACAAATTGTTACTGAATATTAGAAACTGAATGAAGATGGGAATTCTAGAGAATAGAAGTACCACTGGAAATCTTGCCTACTTTGCACTTGGGTAAAATTCATTTAGATTAAGTAACACTATGCAAAAATAATCACTTAACAATAGTGTGCAAAGTATTGAACCAGGGTCTTTGGGGAAATTACCGAGGAATTAGAAAAAGACCCCTTTGCCTTTCTTAAGGAATTTACTATATATACATATATAATTTTTTTTTCAGGAGAAGGGAATACAGGAATATGTAAACACAAATGATAGTTCTTTGATCATGGGCACAATTATTTAAATTCAGCAAACAGCTTTTAAATGTCTGTTCTCTGTACAGTAAGATACAATATAGTATTGACAATAGATGGTTAGATTTAAAGTCAAGAAAAACTAAAATTCAGGGCCAGCTTCAAACCCAGATTGTCTGTGTGACCCTAGAAACACAGAAATGAGGTGACTCTCATTTCCTGAGGCAACTTTCAGTACTCTAGTTTATAAAACAATCGCTGATTGGTGTTGGTTGAGGGAATTGCCTCATAGAATTTCCATCTTTTATATAAGTCCAGAAATAAATTAAAATAACCAATACAACAGAGTGCCTATTTTCAAGAAGCTAACATTTCCTGACAAACATTCAAGAAGAATTTCTAAGTATGCCAAAAAGTAGTAAAAAGAGTAAGGAGCTTTCATTTGTTCAAGAAATATTTATTAAGAATCTTTGTATGTCCCCTTTGATCCAGCAGTGCTACTACTGGGCTTATACCCCAAAGAGATACTAAAGAAGGGAAAGGGGCCTGTATGTGCACAAATGTTTGTGGCAGCCCTGTTTGTAGTGACTAGAAACTGGAAAATGAATGGATGCCCATCACTTGGACAATGGCTGAATAAACTGTGGTATATGAATGTTATGGAATATTATTGTTCTGTAAGAAATGACCAGCAGGATGACTATAGAGAGGCTTGGAGAGACTTACATGAACTGACGCTGAGTGAAATGAGCAGAACCAGGAGATCATTATATACTTCAACAAAGATACTGTATGAGGATCAATTCTGACAGAAGTGGATTTCTTTGACAAAGAGAAGATCTAACTCAGTTTCAATTGATCAATGATGGACAGAAGCAGCTACACCCAAAAAAAGAACACTGGGAAATGAATATAAACTGCTTGCATTTTTGTTTTTCTTCCCGGGTTATTTTTACCTTCTGAATTCAATTCTCCCTTTGCAACAAGAGAACTGTTTGGTTCTGCAAACATATATTGTATCTAGGATATACTGCAACATATTTAACATGTATACTGCTTGCCATCTAGGGGAGGGGGTGGAGGGAGGGAGGGGAAAAATCGGAACAGAAGCGAGTGCAAGGGATAATGTTGTAAAAAATTACCCTGGCATGGGTTCTGTCAATAAAAAGTTATTAAAAAAAAAAAAAGAATCTGTGTATGTCTTGAAAATGACATTTAGAAGAGAAATTAAAATAAGGCATATACCTCATCTTTCTAATCTGATAACAGTTGGTTATTGGTGTATTTGGAAAGACTTAGAGCTATGATTAGTCTTCGAAAGATTCCATCTAAAAATACTAGTCTTGGATTGAATTTGTAGATAATAACTATCCATTTCTGGTTATGATATTAGAAAAAAAGAGTACATCTAAAAAGCATCGATAAAGAGGAAAAGGTCTTTGGACTAACCTCTCTCCTGACCTCTAGTTTCATATCTTCTTTTGGTTATTGGACAACTCAGAGTGGATGTCCCATAAATATCTTATGTTTAATGTGTCTAATCTGAATTCATTATCTTTCCCCAAAAAAATTTCCCTATTATTCTTGGGGGAACAACCATTATCCCAGTTATTCAGGTTCAAAACTTAAAAGAATCATTCTTGAATCCTCCCTCTCATTCCCCACCCACATACAGTCAGTTGTTAAGTCCTAGCGATTGTATCTTCTTAGCAACTCTTGTATATAATCCCCTTCTTTCCTAAAATGCTACTACCTTCAATCCTCATGACCATACTATGACAATAGCCTACTCCTTTGTCTCCTTGCCATAAGCTTCCTCCTCCCCTTTACGGATCCAGGTCTCCACCAGTGAAAGTGATATTCTTAAAACCCTATTCAGTCAAATCCTATGGCTCTTTTTGTCTTGAATCACTTTGGATTTTAAAGATCTAATTAACCTCACTCATTTCTGTCTTTCCCCTTTTCTTACACCTTCTATGAATTTAGTGATTCAGTGACCCTGACTTCTTGCTGTCCCTCTCACTAGATACTCCATCTCCACTCTCTATGCATATTTACCAGCTGTCCTCTATGCTTGAAACTTTTTCCCCCTCTCATTCCTGCCTCCTGTCTCTACCTTTTACAAGAAACCTTTTCTCTCCTCTCCTTAATCTTTGTGCTTTGCTTTTGAGATAATTTCCAACTTGTCTTGATATATCTAATTTATATTTGCTTAGTGCAATGTCTACCACAAATTAAAAAATAAATGTTTCTTTATTTTTATATTGATTGAAAAAGAAGCTAAATGCCAGAGATAACTACAACATAAGAACATCTCAAATACCCAGAAATTAATGAAACATATCTAAGAAAGAAGCCATCAGTAAAACCCATGATCACAAATTACCTACACAAAAATTCTTCAAGTATAGAGAGCAAGCAAATAGAACTACAGATCCTATATGAAGGCAAATTTGGCCCCTGAGGTAGCTATATCCCTGAAACTTTGTTGCATGGATCCATAATCTCTTATTCAAAATGAATAATCTAAACAAAGAGAAAAAGGAAAACAACATCATACATTTTAAAAAATATACTGGTGTAAGCAAATCCCAGAAAAAGAAATAGAATGTAAAGTGAAAAGCTTTTAAGTGAACGTGAATGAAACTGAAAAATAAGTGATATTGTCAAAGGGAAATACAAATATTCACATGGAAATTTAAAAAGAATAATTAAGGATTTAGGAAACACAACATAAACCTTACAAAGAAATATTCTAATAATGAGAGGAAATTTTAATTATCTGGTCACCAATTAGAAGTAACCAAAGCAAAGTAGTTTTGTTGCGATCCATAGCCTCTTATTCAAAATGAATATTCTAGGTAAAGAGAAGAAAGAAAGTAACATCATATATTTAAAAAGATAGAGTGTTGTGAGCAAATCTCAGAAAAAGAAGTAGAATCTATAGTGAAAAGCATTAAAGTGTAGGTGAATCGAGCTGAAAAAGAAGCAATATTGTCATAAGGAAATACTAATCTCCGTGTGGAAAATTTAAAAAAAAAATAATCAAAGACTTAGGAAAAACAACACAAACCTTGCAAAGAAATATTATAATAATGACAGGAAACTAATTATCTGGTCATTGACTAAAATGCTTTCTCTCTACCCAAAGCAAAGTAGTTAATGATCTCTTGATGTGCCTGAATGATCATTTCATTCTTTATATGATGGAAGAATCAATAAGGGGATATTCTATTGTGGATATGATACTTATCAATTAGGTGGAACTAATTGCTAGGTGGATTGCTAGGTGGAAATGACAGGAATCATGGAGGGAAGTAACAGATCCATTTTGGAATTTGTAGTGGAAAAGAAGAGAACTGAACATATGGGTTCAGGAGCCCATGTAAGGTTTTAGAAGAGAAGGTTTCGGAGAGTTTAGAAGTCTAGGTAAAATCAGTGGCTTAAAATTCTCTAAGATAAATATTGTCAGGAGGAAGATGAAGTTCTCAAGAATGAAATTCTGGAAACATACAGAGAGAAACAATTTTGATCAAGAGGAAAATAGAGACTTTTCTAAAAATGGTAATGTCAGTACATAAGAAATTCAAAAAATCACTTCCAATTTTTAAAATGTATATATATAGAGAGAAGATTAAAGCAAGAATGGGTAACACTGACCTAGTCTGAAAGTAATAATATAATTGTACTAAAATCCTTAATGAACAGAGGCTGGCTAGGAAAGCTAAGGACAACAAAAAGTAATTTTTTAAAGCTTTCCTTTGGGAAGAAGGAAGAGGAAAAAAAAATAAAAGAAGACAAGACCATCTCTGATAGTGAGTAGGACAATGACAATAGGAGAAGAGAGAGCATAACTGTGGAATTCTTTGTTTCTGATTTGTATTTTGTATTTTTCTGTGACAGAAAAAATAAGATCTTTGGATTGGAAAGAGTAAAGAGTAGACTAAAATAATCAATTGGAGATGCTACCCAAGAAAGAGAAAGATCATAAGAAAACACCTACTTGCTCATGATAAGTTCACATGATCAATTCCAGATGAACATCATCCTAAGAAACTAAAAGAATTGGTAAACATAAATGCTAAATTGCTGTCAGTAATCTTAGAAAAATAAGAGTAAACAGGAAAAGTTAATACAAATCTGAGGTTTTCTAAGTTTTCAAAAAGGGGAAAAAATGGAATTCTCACACTATAGACTGGTGAGCTTGATTGTGATGATTTATAAAATTCTATAACATTATAAATTCATAATAGTTCATATAAGTACATAGCTCCTGTTCTAAACATTTCTTAAGGCTCTGCCTTTTCTGATTTTAAAACTATTGATATTTATCATAATAAAAATCAAAAGGAGGGAGCATGATGAAAGATGGTCTGAATATAATGTGACTCCAAAATATAGGGATAGTTAATGAATATCTGGAGAAGGAAATGATCATAGAGAGCCAATATAGCTTCATAGGCATAGTCATGTCTATCTGTACTAATTGATTTTATTGACAAAGGTACTATACTGGTTAAATACATAAGAGAATTATGCACTTATGTTTTATAGTATCCATATTTTAACAGAATATTTGGCAAAGTTTTCATGTTGTGGAAAGGATGTAAAGCTGTATTCTATGATAGTACAGCTAGATAAATTCAAAAGTGGTTTAAGGACTAAACACAAAGAAGAGTTACCAGTAATATCAGTAAATGACCACATCTTATTGATTCCACCTTTTCACCTGTTCTGCCTCTCTCCTCACTACTCATACACTCATCAGCCTGGTCCAGATCCTTATCCTTACTCACCCAGACTACTACAAAAACCTTATAGCTGATTTTCTTTCATCTAGTCTCTCAGCTCTAGAGTTGATCTATCTCCACATAGTTGACAGATTGATATTCCTAAATTACAAATGTAACCATGTAATTCCCAAGAAGCTTCAATGTGTCCTCATTACTTTTAGATTAAAATACAAGCTCCTCTGTTTGACAATTGAAGTCCTTCATGATCTTGCTTCAGTTTATCTTAACAAATCAGTTACATCTTACTTTTCCTCATACCCTCTATGTTTCAACAAAACTGAACTATTTTCTGTTCCCCATTCAAAAACAAAACAAAACAAAACAAAACATTTCTTTTTCTGCTTCCATACTTTCATGATGGCTGTCTTGGAATGACTTCCTTCCTCATCCCTAACTCTTGGAGAACCTTATTCCTTTCAAGCCTTACCTCAAGTAGTACTTCTTTGAAAAAGTCCCTTCCCATTGCCCTCGGTTGTTAGAATCCCTTCCCCAGATATTTTGCATTTTATTGTGCATTTATTTTGTATCTAACTTATATTGACTTCTCTATAAGCATATACCACTCAAGTAAAACATAAGGAACTAAAGGAACTAACTCACCTTTTTATCTGCATGCCCAGCACTTGGCAACTAGTAAGCAAATGAATGCCTGTTAATTAATTGATTGCAACCAATTCTTTACACCAGAACTGTAGCATCTCCAATTTTCTGCATCTTTTTTTTTAATTAAAGATTTTTATTTTCAAAACATATGCATGGATAATTTTTCTTTCTCTTTTTAAAATTTTATTCAAGCTTTTTATTTACAAAACATATGTGTGGGTAACTTTTCAGTACTGACCCTTGCAAAACTTTCTTTTCCAAAATTTCCCCTTTTTCCCCCAACCTTCTCCCTTAGATAGCAGGTAGTCCAATACATATTAAATATGTTAAAATACATGTTAAATCCTATATATATATATATATATATACATATATATATACATATATACATATATATATATGTGTGTGCGTGTGTGTGTGTGTATGTACTTATACAGTTATCTTGCTACACAAGAAAAATTGGATCAAGAAGGAAAAAAACTGAAAAAGCAAGCAAAATGCAAGCAAAGAACAACAGAAAGAATGAAATGCTATGTTGTGGTCCACATTCATTTCTCACAGTCCTCTCCCTGGATGTAGATGGCTCTCTTCATCACTGAACAATTGGAACTGGTTTGCATCATCTCATTGTTGAAGAGAGCTACATCCATCAGAATTGATCTTCATATAATCTTGTTGCCATGTGTAATGATCTCCTGGTTCTGCTCATTTCACTCAGCATCAGTTCATATAAGTTTCTCAGACCTCTCTGAAATCATCTTGCTGGTCGTTTCTTACAGAACAATAATATTCCATATATCATGGCTAATTTTTCAACATTAACCCCTGCAAAATCTTATGTTCCAATTCCCTCCCTTTTCCTCCACCTCCTCCCCTAGATGGCAAGTAATCCAACATATGCTAAACATGGAAAAAATATACTACATCCCTTTTTCAAAACTCTCAAAAGGTGCCAATCTAATCCACCACCTTTAATTACTCTTCATAACGCTCCACAGAAACTGTTATCATCCTTCCCTACCTTTCCATATCCTTCCCTATCAATGAGAACATCCTTTGTGGCAAAGCAGATTAAGCACTGGGTCTAGAATCAGGAAACCCTAAATTCAAATCTCAATTCAGACATGTACCAGCTGTATGAACCTGGGCAAATTGCTTTACCTCTGTCTCAATTTTGTCAACTGTCAAATGGGGTAATAATAGCACCTATTGTGAGGATTATAATTGTAAAAAGTTTAGCATATTGCATGGCATATAATAGGTACTTTAAAAATGCTTTTTCCCTTCCCCTCCTTGAAAATGACTTGCAATGATCTAGTTGGTTCAATGGGATATCAATATTTAATTAGGATGATTCTTTAGATAGCAAACTGTCTATTACTTGGACCATTCTCAAAATCTTTTCAGCTTGATAGAATCTTTGAGAACTTATACTTTGGCATTTATTATTCTTTTCAATCCAAAATGTTGAAAAAAACCTCCAATACCACAATGAAGCATGAGAGTAGTTCTTGGTAGAAGAATTTAGCTCTGAGTTCAGAACAGCTCCTGCTGTGTCCTATTCTGAACATTTCCTAAGGTTCAGCTTTCTCTGACTTTAAAACTGTTGATATTTGTCATCATAAGGATCAAAAGAATGGATCATCATGAAAGGTGAATTGAAGATTTTGTTTAGTTGATTAATATGACTCCACAATGTACATTAAAAGAAAACCAATACTAAGACATGCAGAGGCAGAATGGAGGGTGGAAATAAGACCTGTGCACCACAAAACTTTCACATATTATTATACTGTGGTGTCCAGACAGGATCCATTTGCCCTTCTTTAGGCTCCCTCTGTTCTCTTGGCAGTTACTACACAAACAAATGAACTAGTCAGCCAAAATAAAGTTCTCAATTTATTTTTTGCAATGTTGTAATGCATGTGAATAAAACATAGCTTTTTTTGGTTTCTGTCAAATGAGTACATTCCTGAAGAACTTGAAAGAATAGACAGAACAAATCATCTCTCCTAAGAATTGAGATTTCAAAAGTTGGCTGACAGACCTTTATTATTAGTCTCTGTAAAAATTCCCTCAGGACCAAAATTTACCACAAGGTGGTTTGACATGAGCTACAGAACATTCTCTTATTTTTCTCCCGTAGATTTAATCACATCTTAGCTGAGCTTATTATGAAATATCATAAAGCCTCAAAATCCAGGTTTCACTTCATCTTATACACATATATTTTTATCTCTTTATTCCCATAAATTTTTGACAAGAAAAATGTGAGGTTTTGATTCAATACTATATAAAATAATTTATACATGCAGAGAATTTTATATACTTGGTTTCAAGTAACAGGTCTTTCTCATGCTTCAGAACTATGATTCTCAATTTTTTTATGCCTTCATGTTCTCCACATACATATCTATTATTATCACACTTTGCAGGCAGAGAAAATAACTCCAGAAAATGTACTTTTTTGTTGTTAGGTTTTGTTTTTTAATTCTACCAAAAAGCAACTGTTCTGAGTACCCCAGGGCTAGATTCTCTCTTCTAATCATGGAAAAGATGATGTATAGATTATATTTACAGGAGAAACACAAATTAATTAAGAAAGTCCTGTGGTCAACTAAAAGTGATGCTCAACATGGTCTTCCCACTAAGAAACTTCTGCACTATTTGTCATTTGAGAAAATATGGACAGTGACATTTGGAGGATCCTTTCCACTTTATGTTCAGGAACATACTATGTCTGGTAGGTTTCTGAGCTCAAAATGAGACTTTTCACTTGGAGAAAGTGGTATAGATGTATGAGCTACCTGTTTCTTATGTACTTTGCCATGTTTTTTTTTACAGAGCAGTTTTGCTACCATTTGCCTAAGAATAGGTTAAAATGAAAGCAAGATGTCCAATTAACAAATGCACCATAAAGTAAATTGAATTAGGAATAAGGATGGGGCCTTAATCTGAGATTACATTTATATAGGAAATTCCTTCAATCAAACAGGTTAACAATACAAGCTGATATTTTCTCCACATTTTAAGAGTCTAAAGAGTTTCCTAGAGCCATTCAAGGTTAAATGATTCACCAGTGATCAAGTAACTAGTGTTTTTAAGAAGTGGGACTTTAATCCTCAGATTCCTGACTTTGAGGTCATCTCTCTTGAGGTCAGCAAAATTTTAGTAGTAAAAGGAGCTCCCAATGAAGACTTTACTCAACTAGCTCTGTTTAGTAGCATCTCTGTGATTTTTTTTTTTTTTTTTTTTTTTTTTTTTAGTCTTAGGGAGTTTTCTAGAGTACGTAAAGTTAAGTGTCACACAGCCAGTTGGTCAACAAGCATTTTTTAATTGTTTTTAATTGTCTACTATGTGCCAAGTTCTCTGCTAAGTTTTGGAGATAGATATAAAGATAGAGAAAAGATAGTTCCTGCCCTCAATTAGCTCACAGCTAATTGGGGAATAAAATATGCCAGCAACTATACACAAACAAGATAGATACAGGGTAAATTGGATATAATCAACAGAGAAGGCACTAGTATTAAGGAGAATTAAGACAAAAAGCAGAGATGAGGAGGGAGAGGATTCTAGGCAAGAACAGCCAGTAAAAATGCAGGGAGACAGAAAATGGATTGTCTTGTACATAGTACAGAAAGGTCAGTGTCACCAGCATGTGTCACAAACCAAAGTTGAATCCAGATTTTCTAGGCTTTGAAATCAACTTGCTATCAACTATATCGTATTGCTTCTCAGGATAAACTGAATTATCTAAAATTGTTTTGTATTACCTTTGGCAAATATATTTTAAATTTAACCCATATTAGTATTCCAATCATTGATATACTGCCAAGCATCAGTGTTGAAATTCACAAAAACATAATTTACCAGTTCTCCATAGGCATATAGTCATTTCCTTGAAAAGTAGTATCAAGATAATATATTAAAACAATCCTTGATGCTGTCCCTCTTCACTTCCACCTCATCCCAGTCTCTGTTCTGTTTAAGCCTCAACTCTTTTTTGGATATTTTTTATTTCATTTTCATTGAATGTATAATAATTAATTTTAATTATTATATTTATTATTAATTTTAAATTTTATATTTATTATATTCTACATACTTTTATTTTTATATCTTGGTTTGTCATTTCCTTCTCTAGATCATTTAGTAGATAAGTTTGTTGTGAGTAAAGCTGGCCCACAAAATGCAATTGGTCAGTTGGAAGACTCTTCCCTCCCTTCCTCCCTCTTTCCCTCCCTCCTTCCTTCCCTCCCTCCCTCTCTTCCTTTCTTCCTTCCTTCCTCCCTTCTTTCCTTCCTCCCTTTCTTCCTTCCTTCCTCCCTTCCTTCCTTCCTCCCTTCCTTCCTTCCTTCCTTTCTTTCTCCCTCCCTCCCTTCCCCCCTCCTTCCCTCACTTCCTTTCTCCCTTCATTCGATGCTTCCTTTCTCCCTTTCTCCCTTAAATGTTAATTTTGAACTTATTTGTATCTGTACTTTTTACTTCCTTCAATAGAATATAAACCCTTTGAAGACAATGCATTAATAAATAGCCATTCAATGAACATTATGAATCCAGCAGTTGGAATTTTTATTTCCTTAACCCTTTGAAGCACAATCATCAACACTAAGTACACAGAAACTATCCTCCAAGTAATAAGGAAGATACTGTTATAAAACCTGAGCTCCTAAACTAGTAGAAAGGAAATACAGCCACCCTTAGGCCGAAAAATCTTTTGACTTAGGTTCTTTGGATAAAATTTAGGTTGCTCATTTAGCAAGTGTGGTTATCTAGTTGCCCTTGGCATCTTTTAGCTCTATACTAGCAGAGGGAAGATTAGAAGCAACATGGTAAGAAGTGAGAGTTGATAGCAAAGCAGGAGCAGAAGAAATATTAATTAGAAAATCCTGGCAGTCTAAAGCTATCTTTTTGCACAACTAAATAGCTCTGGGTGCATTGTTGTGTTACAGCTCAGTATCATCAAATCCTGGTAACCACATTGTGAACCCTGAATAATTAAGGTGAGATTAAAATGTCTTCAGTACTTATGTTTAAGAAGGTGAAGGATTTTCAAATTATCAAAGAAATTTAAAATAAAGTTTTGACACAAAGAATTTAGTTTAACACTTCATTTCCTGTCAGGCACTTTTAATGTAAAAGAGTAACAGGATAATCATGACACAGCCAAAAAGCAATGACTTAGAGCAGCAAGAAGCATTAGAGTCTCAATAAGTCATTACTTAAGCTTGGCCATTCTGTGTGTCTATATCACTAGATGAGAGATGCTGATATTCTCCAGAGCAGAAGCCATAGTTCATCATAATTTCCCAGTTATCTTTTGTTCAGAAGTGGAAATTTAGCAGGTGGAGATAAAACAAACACTTCATTTCACTGATATAACAATGTTTGCTACCTTATTCCTTGCATGTAAAAACTAAAAATAGAGGAAATAATGACTAGAAAAACAATGAATGAATCAGTTGATTTTTACCAGTTTTTTCCCCCGGATGACTGTTCTGATTGTTATTATCATCAATAATAATAGATAATAAAAAATAGATAATACTTGGATAGTGCTTTATATGTCATCTCTTTTGATTAACATCCTTAGCAATTTAGCATCATCATCATTAACAATTATGCCAAGCAAACATACTTAGAAAATAGAGGAACTACTAATGGTCAATGAGAATCAGATTGGTTTTTGTTTAAGCCATAGTCCTTAAAGAAAGAAATTTAGCCAAAGAAATTTTGTGCAAAAGAAAAGGAAAAAAATGCTTTTAAGAGCATGGTATAAGTATGGTAACAGAGGGAGAAAAGGGAAGGAAGGAGGGAGGGAAAGAAGGAAAGGAGGGAGGGAGGACTGAGGGATGGATGGATGGAGGCAGGAAGGGAGGAAGGAAGGAAAAATGGAGGGATGGCTGGAGGAAGTAAATAAGGAAGAAAGGGAGAAAGGAAGCATGGAATGAAGGGAGGGAGGGAGGAAAAAATGGAGGGACAGAGAGAAAGGGAAGAAATAAGAAAGGAAGGGAGGGAAAAAAGGGAGGAAGGGAGGAAGGGCGGGGGAGAGTCTTCCAACTGACCAATTGCATTTTGTGGGCCAGCTTTACTCACAACAAACTTATCTATGGAATGATCTAGAGAAGGAAATGGCAAACAAATCCAGTATCTTTGCTAAGAAAACTCCAAATGGGGTAACAAAGAGTTGAACATGCAGGAAATGACTAAACAATAAGCCTTAGAATTAGGAAAGTCTGGTTATAGGTCCTGGTTCTGTGTTGATCAAGGGTAAATAGTTTAATATCTCAGTGTCCTTGGTAACTCTCTGAGACTAAGTTGTAGCTAAATTGTTGATATATATATCAAGGGAGAAATCTTCCATGCCAGAGAGTCTTCATAGAGATAAAAACACATGTCTAAATTGCCCCTCCAAACAGCCAAACAAAAAACACAGTTCGTTTATATTTGTATATGACTTGTTTTATAGTGTATATGTAAAATGCTTTACTTCATTTATCACATTCTTTGTTCTTAGTAATCTTGTCTGTTTTTGCAAGGAACGTAAAATTGTCCCAATTTATTACTTGTTATACAGATAAAAAATGGTGGAGATGGTTCAAGGATCCAAATTATTTTTACTTTAAGACATTAGGCTTTCTACTCAAAGCCCAAACTGAATAGTCATCACAACTGTTAATTTGTTTCCAGGTTTGAACTGTTGTTCATCATCAAATTAATTGATTTTCATTTTTATAGTCATATGTAAAAATTATTTTTAAATTATTTATAACCTAGTAAAATGATTCACTTAAATTTACTAGAATTGACACTATTCAGAAAATAACTCAATTGTTTGAAGATTACTTGGTTGATTGTCCAAAACCCAAGGGTCCTAAACCCTATCACAGACTGCTTGATCCATGACACCTAGAAAACTCTCTACCTTGATGTTTCATGGACCTTAGAATTAAAAACGTGGTGCTTTTATGCCATGCTTTGGTAACAAATTCTGGATAAAAATTCTTGTTTATGGCTTTGTTAAGAAATGAAAATTGTTCATTTCAGTATCCGCTTTGTCTCTAAATAAAAAAATATTTTAAGAAATATAAAGATAGAGGCAATTACATCTTGTATAATCTACAATCCTACTAAAAGTATATATAGTCTTTTTCCATTATGGGGTTTAATATTTGTCATTTAAGTTGTTGGGTTTTTTTTTTTTTTTTTTGCTTAGTTTGTTTGTGGTTTTATTTCATTGCATCTATTTTTGAATAAACCTCACTTCATGAAACAAACTCTAAAATAACTGAACAATTTAAAAGCAGTAATGAGTCCAAATAGCCATTCTGACAAAGCTTACAAAAAGGCTGTCTCTTCAACTTGAAATATACCTTTCAGTCATGAATGCAATTATGCCAACAAGTATGTGAAGGAAATGATGACACATATAGAATAAGTATAAAAAGAAATTATTGAAACAAGCTTAGAATACCCCCCCAAAAGAATATAATCCAATAACACTTAATGTCAAATTTCTTTTCCTGGTGTACAGTCTGTATCTCTAACATTTCCTTTCTCTTCTCCTCAGTTTTCCCTACCTCCTTTGAGAAACTTTTGGTTTAACTGTTTCTATTGAAATATAGTTAGTTACCTCTTACTCTGGTCAAGGAATAATATCCTCTTCCCAAATAATTAACACTCCTTTTATGCTGAAGGAGAATCTCCCTTAGAAAGTGATTATATTTGCAAGGTACCAAGATAAGTAGTCTCTAGCAAAATTGTTGCATTCCAAAATGATAATTGTGAATTATAACATCTTAGAATTCACTAACCTTGAAGGACCTGATTTCAAATACTGCTTCAGGTGCTTACTGACTGTGAGAGCTAGTCTTTTTTATGTGTAAGAAAATCTTTCCCCTGAAAAGGAGCTGACCTATCCAACATCTCACAGATGGTATGTGACTAGGCTAAGATTCAAACCCAAGTATTTGGACTTCATATACATTATATTTCACATCCTTTACATTGTTGTAACTAGCCAGTGTTGTCTCTAGATCTTTGTGCTTCAATAATCCTCTTACTCTACTTAGCTCAAGTTGAGGATATATCCCTTATTACGTCCAGATTTCTCTTTCTTGGCTTTGAATCTAGATGGGATTCACGGGTACTTTTCAAACCAACCTTCCTTGTGGGTCGGTCGCGCTCTCTCTCTCTCTCTCTCTCTCTCTCTCTCTCTCTCTCTCTCTCTCTTTCTCTCTCTCTTTCTCCTTTTTCCCTTCAATTTCAGAACTCTCTTCTGAAATTTTAGACCAAATTTCAAACCAAATATATTGCTCTCATTCCTGAAGAGATAAAGTTGCTTGTAGTCAGGATCCTATTTTAAATGAGACAGAAAAGAAATTCAGTTTTTTGATACAATCTATGGAACTTAGTTTCCTTTCTCGAGTCCCATTCTTCAATTAGACAAAGAAATGAAAAAAAAAATACTGTGCCCCAAGTCCTTAAATTTTCTTCAGGATTTCAAGATTACTGGAATTAACTTAGAATTTTTTCTTCTTCAGTTTTGGTGGTCTGGCTCATTCTTATTTTCATTCTCCACAAAAAAAGTCATATTTATATTTATATAGATTCACAGCTAGCATATTAATTTAACCAATGAAAAATTTATTTAATTTATAATTGAGTGCCCATGTTCTGATACTATATACCATGGCATCTTCTTTTTACTTCTCTTTCAATTCTTTTTTATATCTCTCATAAAGTTTCACTTACAGGTTAACTGGGCTTTTATAGGTTAATAAAGAGAACATAATAAGAGAGACAAAATGGTAGATAAAAATCTGTCCTCAATGTTTGGAAGTACTGTGTTCAGATGTCTTATCTCTGATACATACTATATGCATGTATTCATAGGCAATTTACTCAGCATGTCAGTGCCACATATAATTCTCTATGAATGTAAGTCTGCCCTAATTTAGGGAGCATATGAATTATCCAAACCATAAAAACCTAAATAATATCTATTTACTCTTAAAATCTCACATCAATTCTAAATTATTTAAAATGAGAAAAACATGCAACTCTTTCAAAACAGGAAAAAACTAACTACTCAAATAATATATTATTAATTATCCATTTTGTGTAATATTATTCACTTATTGTTGCCATTAATGAAATAATGTTTAAAATATGTTCTTTTTATTGTAGAAATAGTCATCCACTTATAAAGATGATATATTCATGTTTGTTGCCTATTTTTGTTCACAGTTTTTTTAAAATTATTATGGTATTCAAAGTTTTTAAGACAACTTATTTTCAATGTGAGTCTTTGCTGGACTGTTTTGAAGAAATATTACTTGTTTAATCATTTTTTTAAATTTCTGGGTTTTTTAGTTATGATCTTAACATAGTAAACATAATAATTTTACTATTATTACTGTTACTAATACTAATCCAGGGAAGAATGAGTCACAAACAAACAGTTTGCTATTCTCCATTCAGGCTTTATAATCAAAGCCATCCTTATACAGTAAGAATGTTTGACTATGTTGACATATAGGAAATGGAAGAAATAATATTTTGTGTCATTTCTTCCAATGAACATTATATCTTAGAAACTATAAATTATTATATTATCACACTGTATCTACATCTATGTCAAGCTGTAGAAAGACTTCTTCAAATGCTTAGTGGTAACAGCAGTGACACTGGAATGACCTCCTTTTTAGAACTACATGGTTTTTTAGTCAGGTTTGAAAGTTCTTGAATTTTAATTTTTTTCATTTGTGTATTTAAAGGATTATTTCAAAATTTATCCACATGATTTTTTAATTATTATTATAGCTTTTTATTTACAAGATATATGCATAGGTAATTTTTAAACATTGACAATTGCCAAACCTTTTGTTCCAATTTTTCCCCTCCTTCCCCTCCCCTTTCCCCAGATAGCAGGTTGACCAATACATGTTAAACATGTTGAAGTATAAGTTAAATACTATATATGTATACATGTCCAAACAGTTATTTTGCTGTACAAAAAGAATTAGACTTTGAAATAGTGTACAATTAGCCTGTGAAGGAAATCAAAAGATCCACATGATTTTTAAAGGTGGCCTAAATAATTCTGTCCTTCCTTCTTGTGGGCTTTTCTTACTTATAGTAGGATGTTAGGAGAGGGGAAAAAAAAAAAAAACATTATTCTGCTGTCTTCTTAATTAAAAGAATATTACTAAAGATAAATAAATTAAGGTACCCTTGATAGAGCTGTGGGTTTTTTTGTTTGGTTTTTTTTTTTGGTCTTGTTTTGTTTTGTTTTTGAGGAAAAAGGAGTTCTTATATGCTGATGTCAAATTATACTGGCCACTTTCAATTCATTTCAATGAATTCTCCTTGGATAATATTTGAATCTAAAACCAATTCACAAATGGCTATTTCAGAAAAGTGTATATAGACTCCAATCATCCTGGCTTAACTTGAGTTGAAAAAATCCTATTAAACCTATTAAATGTTTCCATATCAGCCTACAAATGTGCTCAGTCTACTCTTTTGGCTTGAGAATAAAGGTAGTCGTTTGTATATTTTCCTTCATTGTCTCTAATCACAATGGATCATTAAATTCTTTTTTGGGGTGTCATTTCATCTCTTTCCATGCTTCCTTTTTAAAGTTGGGCTTAAGGGAGGAAAAGAAGGTAACTGTAATTGTCAAGCCTACATTAGGGATTCCATGTTATAATCGAGAGAGAAATTAATCCTCAAAGCATTTCATATTCAACAGCAGAAATCTGCAAATTGTAGATTATGTTGTCATGTGGCAAGCACCAGTAGTAGAACACCAGAGAGCTGAAAACCCATTTCCATTTTTATCCCAATTTCCAATGCTCAGGGTTTTCCTATGAACTCAATGAATAGATGATGCGGTTGCCTTATGATGATTTTCAAGGAATCTGAAAGGGGGGGGGGAACTGATTGACGATTAATATTTTTAAATTCTATCCAATGGAACAGATTTTCCAAATTAGTTCCCACTGTTTCCTAGCAAAATTATTGTGAAGAGTGAGCAAAACTCTTTTGCAGAAATTTCAAAGTGAAATAATCCCCAAAAAGTTATTTTTAGTTTTTTTAAAAATAAATTATATAGCTTTCAGACTGTGTAGAAATTAACCACTTTAAAGAAATTAAGGCATTTCCTGAATTAATTATAAAATAATTATAATTAATATGATAATAAAATTATATTTATAGAATAGAAAAATTATAATATATGTATTTATAATCTAAGGACTAAAATGAAAATAAAAGCTGATGAACAACATTTGCTTAATAGATCTTATTTTCAAAGTTGCCTTTATAACATTATGGATTTTGAACTTTCCCTTTTTTTCTTTCTTTTTTTTTTTTAACTTTCCTTATTTCTTTCTAATAAGAAAATGGGCAATTTGTGTTTAGTTACATGGAGAGTTTTTTTTTAACTTATTTTTTTTAAATCATACATAAAAAGTCTAGATAGAAGATTAAATAACCAAGGAGAATGTGAAAGAGAAAAATGAACAAAATAGAACTGTCTTTCAGGAAGGCTACAGTTCCAAATGAGTTGAGAGTATCCAAAAATGCTGAAAAAACTTTTAAAAATATTTTTTCTATGCTTTGGAGACCAAGAAAGATAGCACACTACTTGGAGAAAAATGATATAATGGTCCTATTTAATTTCTATTTTGTCTCTGTCTTCCTTAGTAAAAATAATCTTTAAACTAAAAAGGCAAAGTAAAGATAAAGAGAGAATTATGGGCTCAGAACAAAGAAGAGAAAGTTAAGAGAGCTGATAGGGTCTTTTAAATTATTTGAAATCTCCATCTAGGTCTAGGACTCAAGGGTGCTAAAGGATCTTGCAGGTATAATCTTATTGTCACTATCCTGTGAGAAATCATGGAACAAGAAAAATACTGGAAGAATAAAGATAGGCAAATATTATTCCAGTTTTCAAAGAGATGAAAAGGATGAATCTTAGAAACTGTGTGCTGGCCACTCAGCTTGATATTAAAGATTTGGTATTTCATATGAATAGGAAATTTTTTTTTGATCAGTGATCTCAACTTATATATCCCTGAATTATTAAGCTTAATTATTATTATGTATTAAATTTAATTCTACATATATATATATATATATAAAACTTAATTATTAAGTGTCAGAGTCAGGATTTGTCCCTAGATCTTCCTGGCTCCAGCTCTGTTTGCTCTCTTCATTATGGCATAATCTCCCTAACATGTTGCCAAAGCACTAAAATTTCATTACAGATTGTGCACTGATTTTGAGAATTTTTTAAAGTATTATAATTACCAAGACAATACAGTTTGACTAATAGCTGAGGTCAGCATGCTTGGTGTTTAATTGACAAAGTTATTCAATTTGTAGATCAGAGGAATTACATAATAATAAAATATCAGTGATAATAACGTGGTCAAAAAAGCATCAACAATTATAGATCAATATGCTTTTTGTCCCATTTATACAAATTTTTTTTCTGAATTATCTGTATTTGAATTGAGGGAATCCTTGATGGTCATACTCAATTAGGGAGCATAAAGATTTTTATAAATGATTACAACAGTGACCTACAGTTTTGCCATCCCACAATGGATGGAAAGATGTAGAGAATATAAGATGTCATGTGCTTATTTTATATATATATATATATATATATATATATTATATATATATATATATATATATATATATATATATATATACATACACACACATGTATATATACATGTATATATATAATATAAAAATCCTAGACTTTTGTACAAAAACAATGTTTATCATTTATAATTGAAATTATTATAAAATCCCTGGTAGATACAGCAACAGAAACGACCCTGTTCAATAACTTTCTAATAATAAAAATTAGATAAGTTATAAAACAGGGAGACTTCATGCTTAATGAGATAGAAGATATACAGCTTAGAATCCAAGTTAAGAAAGAATTCCCAATATTACTTTGATTATATCATATTCCAAGATATTGCAAAGCTTCCGGGCAAAGATTTATAATCAGTCTAAAGAGTTTATCCACTCAGGAAAAACCAAATGGATAATGAATGTCTGTTGCCCAAATTTCAAAATACATTTGAATGAACATCCTATAGACTTTTGTCCAATAAATATGTATATCTGGAACAGATAATATATAAAGGTAGTGATCTTGACCTAGAGTTGAGAATGAGAAGAGAGCAAGTTGGATTGCTTTGGGAAAATGCAGAGCATTTTTATTAACTCCAAGATACTCATAATATTTAAGGTCCATTTTTTTCCCATTATTAGAATTTTATCAGTTTTGTTGTATGGCATTGAAACCTGAAACACCATTTTCTCCCTAGAACAAAAAATGAGCTTTAACAGAGGACATTGAAAAGGCACATCATAGGTGAAAGTTATCTGAAACATAATAACTAGAGGACTGTATGATAAAAAAAGAAAATGGAATGGTCACATGGTTAATATATACATATATGTATATATATATATTTATATATATATATTTATATAAAGGATGATAAGTGCTCCACTTGTACCATGATTATGTGGGGAAAGAAAAAGGAAGGTCTCCAGGACAACATAGTATTTTGTGTATGTTATTGTTCAGTCGTTTAAATCATGTCTAACTCTTTTATGACCCTAATTGGGGCTTTCTTGGCAAAGATACTGAAATATTTTGCCATTTCCATCTCCAGTTCATTTTACAGAAGAGGAAACTATGGCAAACAGGGTTAAGTGATTTGCTTAGGATCACACAACTAGTCACCTAGCTGCCCTATACAAAGCAGAGTAGCTGCAGTGAACTTTTTAGAGGATGTGAACCAGAGAATGAGCAGACAATAAGACTATAATCTATACTCCTCAGTTGATGAGATCACAGACTCATTGGAGTATTTGAAAAAATAATTGCATCATAGATTATAAAAGCTTTTATTAATTCTGTTTTATAAGTATCATTGATTCTTTGTTATTACTAGCAACTGCTATGCTATTTTATAGTTTATAGTAGCCCTAGTGAAAGTAGGTAGCAAAATTAGTCCTATTTCATAGGTGAGGAAAGCAAACATCTTTTATGTAGACATAAAACAATGACTTCAATGGTTATCAACTTTATCCACATGAATAAAATGGTAAAATATGAGTTGAATGATTAACAGAGTAAATTAATTAATAATTTTTGTCACTCTGGAGGTTGTAATCTAAGAAAGAAAGAAATGGAGATGAGAAGACAGAGAGACACAGAAAGAAAGGCACAGAAAGAGAGAGTGAGACAGAGACAGAATAAATATACTAGCTATGACCTATAACAAAGTAATAAGCAAGTCTTTTTCTCTTGGGGAGATAAAACCTGCACCTACATATATCTGTGCACTGCAGTGGTCTAATATACCCTCAGGAATGTCTATCCCTCTGAAGGACTAAAGGGCAAAGAAAAAACTCCCCAAACTTCCATATAGAGAGTGCAGAGGATTCAATAGCCCAACCATTTCCTACCAGATGCACCTTGATTTTGACTTCACTTCCACAATGCCCCAATGCCTCCTACCCCACCTTTTTTGTTTTCTTTTGCATTGTCTTCCCTCCATTAGATTGTAAACTCTTTATTTTCTGTATTTGTAGCTCCAGGGCTCAGTGTAGTATCTATCCTGTAGCAGGCACTTAGAAAATGTTTATTGAAGTATTATCAAAAAACTCAAAGTATAGTTGGAATTCAGTAAAGGAAGATCCTCTGATGCTGTCTCATAAACTCAGATCACCTCAGATCTTGGGAAAGACTGCACTGCAAAACTTTCAGAAATCTCCTGCTCCATAATAAATTCTCTTTCTTTTTTTTTTTCTGCATTCCCCATATCAGAGAGGTCCTTTCCATCTCTCAGATATCTCACCTTCTACTGTTAGTCCTTGTGGGGAGCCTGCCACTTTCTGCTTTTCACTATTTCCCTAAAAGATTGCAAGAGCTGTTTTCCCATTTCCTTTGTCTCTGAGAGAATTTCCTAGTGCTATTGAACTACAGTGATCATACCCTCTGAATTTCTCCATCCTCATTTGGTCTCTCTCACCCTGTTCTGGGGTTGGCTAGGAAATACGGCTTCCTTTCTTACAGATTCCAAGTTAAGACTTCTGTTCCAAAAACAGGTATCTTTTGCCCTTCCCAATTCCCCTTCTTCCACCTTTTTGCCCACTGAGAACTGCCTTCTATGTTATCACTGAAAACTTTGATCCACCAACAAAAAATGCCTAGTTATAGCTCTCTAACCAAAATAAGGAGGGTGCATAGTCAACAGGTTTTTGTGACTCTCCCAAATGAATCAACTTGACAATTCAATAAGGCAGTCAATTGTTCAGTAATTAATGGTTATCATGGTCCAAAACCTTGAATCAGCCAAATATACCTGTCTTATTAAAAAAAAATGAATAGCAGTTGTTGAAAATTGACTATTTTGGTGATATGAAAATAAAAAAAAGGGTTTTTTAAAAAATTCTTCTTGCATTTATAGTTGTGAAATACTCTAGCTATATTTTGCACTTAAAAATTAAACATGTTAAAATATTAAACAACCAATTTTCTGGAATTCTTAGGATTGGTTGCTATGGCAAAATAGAGTTTTACTTATGGGTCACTAAGCGAAACTGGTCTAGGTTCATAAAACCATTTTTATTTGAATGTTTTTTTCTGTTGCCAGTGACATATATTGCAAAATGTTCAAGGAAACCTCCACTTTGTATAGTCTTTTCCAGTTAAATGAAAGTGTACAGTGTGAGGAATTAAGTTGATTCCTCAAGCCAGACAAGAAAATGAGATCCTATTATTTATAGTATTTCATGCATATCTAATAAAAATGTTTAATGTTTAAATTAATCAATAGGCTTTTATTAAGCACTATGCTAAGCACACATTTACTTTATATTTAAGTGTATAAATAAAAATAATCCCTGCCATCAAGGAGCTTACATTTTAATGGGGTAATAGGGGAGAGAGAACACACAAATGTAAATAGGAAATTACACTGTGAATATAGAATAGAGAAAGAGATTCCTTTGAGTTTAAATATATTTTTGTATACTTTGTCATTTCCACATTTAGATTAACATTTTAATAAAAATTAAGTCTCTTTATCAGCTTCCTCCATTACACACTATCTTTAATACTACATTATATGATTATAGATTACTCTTGACCATTTTAGGTCCCTTCCACCAAGTAAGCACTTGTTAAGTAAAGATTAACATATATATATATTTATAACAGATAAGTAAATAGGAAAAAAAAACAGGAAAACAAATCAGAGAAGTTGTGTTGATGAAAACAGACAACACAATACACAAAAATAAATGGTTTCTTTAACTTCAGCAATTTTAAACCTCATCTCAACTAAGAAGATAACCATCTTTCCAAGGAAGTTCACTCTTAGCAACATCTAGTGTTGTAGTATTTGTAATTAATGGACAAGTCTAGAATTTCGAAGATTCCATTAGGCATTTCAATGTTTGCAATTTGTTTCTCTTGCCTCATCTCTCTCAAACTATTTCTTCTTTCTCCAATCTCTCCAAAGTCACTCTCCTTCATATACAAACAAGAGCTGCCTCCACTTCTTTCACTTCTTTTCTACATTGACTTCCAATGTCATCAAACTGAAATTGCTCTCTCCATATTTACTACTTATCTCTTAATCGCCAAATCCCATGACATTTTCTTAATAATCATTTTATTCATCTTCTCTGCAATCTTTGAATTCATCACCTTTCTCCTTGTTATACTATGCTTTAGGTTTTTGGAACACTGTTCTCTCCTGGTTCTCCTCCTATCTATATTACTTCTCCTGCTCCATATTAGCATGGGTAACCCAACAGTGTTTTGTCCTTTAGAGCCATCTTCTCTTTTTCCTCTAAACTGTTTCTCTTGGCAACTTCATTAGTTAAAATGATTTAATTATCATTTCTTGGTGATGTTTCTCAAGTCTATTTATCCAGCTCTAACTACTTTGCTGACTTCCAATACTGTTGCATTCCTAGCTGCCTATTAGACATCTCAATTTAGAGATCTAACAGACTCAACATGTTAAGCTTAAAACTGAACTCAAAGGGGCAGTTAGATGACACAGCCCTAAAGTCAGGAGGACCTGAGTTCAAATATAGCCTCAGACATTTAATACTTCCTAGCTGTGTGAGCCTGAGCAAGTAACTTAATCCCAATTGCCTAAAGAAAGCAAAACAAACAAACAAAAAATCTGAACTCATTATCTTTTACCCCAAACTCTTTCCCCTTCCAAATTTCTCTGTTACTGTCAAGGTACTTCCAGTCTCCCAGTCTCACAACATAGTTGTTCTTGAAAACTAGGTATTTATGCATGTACTTGGAATTAAATTAAATATTTTCCCTTCTTACCCCAGCTCCTAAATCCTTTTGCTTCAGTTTTTCATTAAGAAGTTTGAGACCTGTTGGGGAGGTAGGCATCAGGTGTCTTGGATGATTACCAGGAATCCAAAGGGTTATCATCTCATCACAAATCCAGTCTCTTTGGAATGGCTAAATAGAAGTTTTGATCTTCAGGACTCTTGTTTAATATCTTTGAGGTATGTTTGTTTTTAAGCTATACCTTATTCACCATAATCATCCATTGTTGATTATATTCTCAAGAAATATTTATCTTATTTGTCAAAAATGACTGAAGATTAAATCAAAGGTACTACTGTTAACAGTTTTCGTCTGTCAAAAGCTTTATAGGACATGTTTTTCCTTCTGAATATAGAATGAGTAGATATTCAGATTTGGAGGGGTTTTTGTTTGATTGATTTGTTATCTTTGTTTTAGTGGTCTACTTTACAATATATGCTTAGACTTGTCTTTCAGGTGATTCATCTTGAACTCCACTGGAAATCTAGCATTTTCTAAGGGGTTCAAAGGGAAGATAGTTTCAAAATGTAATCATATTCTCCCAAGAAAATGGCATTTTGAGTGTTTCTAATGAATAAACACGTAGCTTCAAAGTGGTTGTTTAGACAACCAAAAGTGAACATTTTCTTATCAAGTTTGTGACAGAAACTGGGGCATTAGACCTGGAAACACTACAGTCTAGAAGGACTGGGTTTAAGTTTATCTCAAATATAATCTAATTGTGTGACTCTAGAAAAGTCATTTGTGCAGTTAGGTGGCATAATGAGTAGAGTGTCAGGGCTAGGGTCAGGAAGACCTAAGTTCAAATATGGTCTCAAACACTTGTTAACTGTGTGATCTGAGGTAAGTCCCTTCACCCTGTTTGCCTCAGTTCTTCATTCATAAAGGGAGCTTTACCAAGAAAATGCCAAATGGGTTCATAAAAAAGTGAGATACAAGAGAAATAGTCAAAAAGCAACAACAGAAGTATCACTTAACTCTTAAGAACCTTAGCACTTAATAGCACTTAATGGGCCAGATAATAATATGGATCAAATGAGATAATATGTGTAAAGTGCTTTTAAAACTTTTAAGTTCCATACTCAAAAAGTTATCAAACTGTGCATACCTTTTGATCTAGCAGTGATACTACTGGGTTTTTCCCCAAAGAGATACTAAAGAAGGGAAAGGGACCTGTATGTGCCACCATGTTTGTGGCAGCCCTGTTTGTAGTGGCCAGAAACTGGAAAATGAATGGATGCCCATCAGTTGGAGAATGGCTGGGTAAATTGTGGTATATGAATGTTATGGAATATTATTGTTCTGTAAGAAATGACCAGCGGGATGAATACAGAGAGGCTTGGAGAGACTTACATGAACTGATGCAGAGTGAAATGAGCAGAACCAGGAGATCATTATATACCTCAACAACGATACTGTTTGAGGATGTATTCTGATGGAAGTGGATTTCTTTGACAAAGAGAAGATCTAACTCAGTTTCAATTGATTAAAGATGGACAGAAGCAGCTACACCCAAAGAAAGAACACTGGAAATGAATATTTCTTGCATTTTTGTTTTTCTTCCCGGGTTATTTATACCTTCTGAATCCAATTCTCCCTGTGCAACAAGAGAACTGTTCGGTTCTGCACACATATATTGTATCTAGGATATACTGTAACCTATTCAATATGTAAAGGACTGCTTGCCATCTGGGGGAGGGGGTGGAGGGAAGGAGGGGAAAAGTCAGAACAGAAATGAATGCAAGGGATAATGTTGTAAAAAAATTACCCTGGCATGGGTTCTGTCAATAAAAAGTTATAATTATGAAAAAAAAACCTTTAAGTTCCACATAAATGTGAATTATTATTTACTAATGCACTTGATTTAAGTCACTTAGTTATATAGTGATTAAAGTCATGTGGGAATAAAAGTTCTTTCAAATAAGTTAACTAAAGTCTAAAGAGATATGAAATTATATCTTCTTTGTAGAAATGATTGACTATAGATGTAGACTATTGTACATATTATATATGTACATATAAATATATATGTATATATACATGTAGTGTGTTATACACATATCCATATAAAATCATATATGTATACATATATAATATATTGTGTGATAAACATTTGTAATGCATGTGATAGAAAAGGCATCTCTTATTTGTGATAACCTTAAGGGATATAGATAGAAAAATAAATATATACATCTATCACTTACTACACTAACTATACACCTTTCACATTGTAAGCACTTAAAAGCTTTAGATGGATATACACACACACACACACACACACATACAAATATATCCATATACACACGATATATATAATTATCTATGGGTGACTAGATTGATAGGTAGATAGTAAATAAGTAGGGGAAGAGAAGGGGCAGCTACAGAGCATGCATTGGACTCTATCATGCTAAATCATTCTTTTCATTAATAGAGTTATTACTATATAGTTCTTAAGGAGAAATATTATAGTCTTAAATAATCTATTCTAGATGAATGCATATATGTGACTGTATCTATGTGTTGGTAATGCCGTGTGTGTGTGCGCGCGCGCGTGCGCATGTGTGTGTGTGTGTGTGTGTGTGTGTGTGTATAATAGAAGAAATGATGTTACAAACAATAAAAAAAAGAACATATGCTAGGAACTTATTTGATACAACTTTAAAAACAAATGTAAAATTAGTTTTTTTTTAAATTAAGTAAAAAAGATGCCCACTAGCACGTCATTTTAAAAAGGACCGTTACATTTACTTGGTTCAGAGCTTTGCATTCCCTCTCTGCTTGGCAAATGGCTTATTCTGACCTGCTAATCCCGATGGGGCTAGAGAAGGCAGTTGTGTTCATCACCACTGCATTAATCACCAATGCCTCCGGAGTAGTGCCCTCTCCTCGGAGGAAGTCACGGTTTTCTCACTTGGTAAATCGTCATATGAGGTCAACAAATTAATGACTTTCTTCATGTGCCAGCTGCAATGACTCAACATTTGACCTTTATTTCTTAATACTGTAGCTCTTGTGGCAATTACTTCTCCAGCTACTTATCTTTCAAACAAAAGCTTTCTGTATAAAGGACTTTTCTAAGTAGACAGCAGCATTGGGGTAAGAGGATGAAAGTCATGGAGGATGTGTCTGGGCCAGTCTATGAAATTCCCAATTGTTTTATTTCATTTCAATCTCTGACACTGGCTCCTATTGGGAATTGCTACTTTTTTGTTTCCTCTCTGATAACAAGAGACACTGTGTAAAAGCCATTGTCTGCCTCAGTTTCCTCATCTTTAAATAAAACATTTGGATTCATTTTCTTTCTGTCTGTAATATACTTTGGATCTGTCAATGAAAAACATGTTTCTGTCTTCCAGACAGCATTGTGGACTGTTTGTTTCCATGCCAAGCCATTTCATTTATAGCATTTCTAAATAGCCTCAACACATGTAACTGCCTTTATAGAAATATGAACCAAATTACTTCAAATTACAGAGATTTTGTATCTTGTATTTCACCTTCTAAAAAATGCCTTTTAAACAATCAACAATTATGTGTTAACCACTTCCTCTGGGCCAGGAGGAGAGAAGATGAGTGGGAAAAATCCATTTAAACTATAGGTGGTAGCAAGGAAGAGAAACAATCATTTATAATTTCAGAGATCCACTTTCATTTATTTGCCTCTCTTTATTTAGCACAGGACTTGAATATAATAAACATTGAATAAATGCTTGTTTCCTTTCTTCATTTTTCATAAAAAGTATTATATCAGAGTTAGAGACCAAACAAGGGATAAAGAACAATGGGATAATGGATAGAGCACTCTCTACTTATGTCTGAAGTACCTACTTACTAACTGTGAAAACCTGTATTGACTCTGTTAGCTTCAGTGTTCCCATCTGTAAAATGGGAATAACAATTCATACTTTCCCTACATACTTCACAGAAAATATTTTATAAACCATAAAGCACTGTGTAGATGTGACTTAGCATTGATTGGCATAATTATTATTACTTTTAGGTTACACCACAAATTTTCTAAGAGAATATTTAGAGTGCTATTTTGTTAGCTTCTCTTTGGAATACTCTTCCATCCCTGAAGGAAGAGGAAATATAATCTCATTTACTAGTTTGGTTGTTTTTGCCTGTACAAATAAAGCTATGGAATAATATTAATAGCTAACATTGATGTTGTGCTTTAAGTTTTACAAAGCACTTTTATGTATATTAATTATCTCATTTGATTTTCACAACCACCTTGTGGGAGAGGTGCTACTGGTAATTATGGCAGTCACAAGGATAAAGCATATTTATATACTGCTTTGTGGTTTATGAAATGTCTTCCCAAAAACAATTCTGTGAGATATACAGTGCAACTTTATTTTATTATCCCCATTTTAAGGATGGAAAACCTGAGGTTGAAACAAATTAAGTAACTAGGCTAGGGGCACACAGCCACTAAGCATCCAAAATAGGATTTAAACTCTACCTATTATAATATCTAGCAACAAGTGACATTTTGTGTCAGCCAAGTTTCTCAGTATTAAAAAAAAAAAAAAGCAGCTTAATAAAGGCTTTGTATTATTTAGTACCCTCATAGGATCATAGATTTACAATGGAAAAGGATCATCTTGAAATCATCTTGTCCAAACCTTTCATTTTATAGAAAGCTGAAACTCTGTGACATGCCCAGTCACTTAGGAAATAAATGATGGAATCATCTCTCCAGACTCCAAATTCAGTGTATTTTCCACTCAACCTGTACTTGGCCCATGTTTAGATGTTCTTAAATTAGCTTTGTATTCTTTTCTTTTCTTCCTTCATTTAGTTCCTGTAGATCTTAACATTTTCAGTTCTAAAATGCTTTCCTCCTCTTCACCCCCCACCACTTACTACTTCTCCCCCTTCCCCACCCTTTTCCTTCCCCCTTCTCTTCTCCCATCTGTTCGTCTTATTTCACCTTCTCATTTTCTTCCTCCTTTACTTCCTCCGCTTTCATTTTTTCCTCCTCTCTTTCTATCTGCTCTTCCTCTTTTTTTTTCTCCTCTTTCTTCTTCATATCCCTTTCCAACTTCTCTTCCCTCCAAATCCCCTCTTCCTCCTCCTGTCCTCCACCTTCTGAATACAAATCTATTGTCTCTTCAATTGGAATTTGCTAAGTATATCTTTACAAAGCATTTTTTTTTAAACTCTAGTTTCCTCATTTTGCTTTTCATCTGCTTGCTATTAAGCAGATACTTCCCTCCACTTTTTTTTTGTTGTTGAATCTCTTGACAATTTACAACTGCTCCCTTTTCACTATACTCTGTTCTCCCTTTTTCATACTTTTTAAAAATCTTCATTGCACTCACCAGGTGTTTCAGATAATTACCTAATCTTCTATTAAAGATGTTTGTTTTCTTTGAGCTATGTGACACTTTTTTTGGCTTTATTCTAACAAGATCCTTTCATGTGAATTTTGAAGCACTAAAATATTCTATTTCTTGTTTTTCTTATTATTATTACAACTGTAGTCAGCACAAAGGTTAAATCTCCAGAGTTCAAGCATTCACTTCTCCTTCTAAAATCACTCAAACAAACATTTGATGTTTAACTCTTTCTACATTTTGCACTGAAACAACCAATAAGCATTCATTAGGCACCTACTGTGTGCCAGGGACTGAGCTAAATGGTGGGGATATAATATATGTTCAAGACATAGACAGTCTGAGTTCATTTTGTAGCGTGGTGAGCATTATGTGGCCTATATAAATAGAATGGTATTTAAATGCCATTTTCCTGTGGAACTCAGAGGCTATGTTAACTACTATTTTTACTTGATGGAGATGACAGTGTGCCACAGGGAAGTTGGCAGTCTTCTGCAATATCATGGTTTAAATTGATGGATCACTTCAATTTATAAAATTTTAAATGATATAACAAGTTAAAAGCATACTTCTATAATTATGTGAAACTTGCAGAGCATCAAAGAAATAATTTTGTTAACATTTTTAGTTATTTATTCTTTTAAAATTGTTGTCTTCCAACTGTGAAGTGCCACTATATACCTCTCAGATTGGCTAAGATGACAAGGAAAAAATGACAAATGTTGGAGGGGATGTGGGAAATCTGGGGCACTGATACATTGTTGGTGGAGTTGTGAACTGATCTAACCATTCTGGAGAGCAATTTGGAACTATGCCCAAAGGGCAACCAAAGTGTGCATTCCCTTGATCCAGCAGTATCTCTACTAGGTCTGTATCTCAAAGAGATTTTTAAAAAAGGGAAAAGGACCCACATGTGCAAAAATGTTTGTGGCAGCCCTTTGTAGTGGCAAGGAACTGGAAAATGAGTGGATGCCCATCAGTTAAAGAATGGCTGAATAAGTTTGTTATTGTTATATATATGAATGTTATGGAATATTATTGTTCTGTAAGAAATGACCAACAGGATGATTTCAAAGAGGCCTGGAGAGATTACAGGAACTGATGCTGAGTTAAATGAATAGAACCAGGAGAACACAGCAAGATTGTGTGATCATAGGAACTAAATCAAATGGCCACAGGGCAGTATTTAAAACATTAACTCTTCCCAAAGTTCTTATCCAGAAAGTGTAATGTTCTCTTCTCTAGAATATAATGTTCTCTGGGAGCAGGTTTCTTGGGGAGCTTCTAGGAGGCAGCCTAAGTTTCAGTTCAGTGTAATAATCACCTCAAATGCAGCCAGGGATTAAAGTCCAATTCGTTATTGTCTCCTTCAAAATAGCTCAGTTAGCTTTCTTAAAGACCTATCTCTCTCTCCTTGGTTCTAAGAGCTCTTGCTGCTTGTCTTTTGCCTCTGCCAGCTTCAGCCTCCAGCTCTCTCCGACTCCTGACTTCTCAATCTCCCTAACTGACTCCTGGCTGAGGGTCCAAGAACTTCTAATGAACTTGTCCTTTTATATGCTCTTTTAGAGGCGTGAACTCAAAGGTTGACTCCTCCTCCTAGAGAGTGGGATTGTGGGTTTCTGACTTGTGAATCTTCTAACTGAATCCTGACTTGTGAATCTCCTGGAGTGCCTATCAATTCCAATGACTTAGCACCTTGTAAGAATCCTAACAAGAAAGAAAACAAAGATTTGTTTTAGCATTTGTTTTCTAGGGTTAACTTCCTAAACAGCTAACTGCTTATGGAACTATGAGGAGAAAACAAGAGGTTGTTTCTTCTAACAATACCTTCTACTTATATTAGGTTATTTCCCTCATTGTATGTATTCTAATTTCCATCACCCCATGCTGGCAATGGAGTGGCATTCTAGATATAGAAACCTGTATTTTCATTAGTTTGTGATGGTTTTTATGCTGTGTTAATAGCATACATGCATATTTAATAATTACTAATGTCCTCGAGAGGCAGACTCATTTGTTGGAGTCTTCTTGAAGTGAAGAAGACCTGATTCCAAACCAGCAAGTACTTCTTAAACACCCACTGTGTACCAGCCAATGTGCCAATTACATCGGGTTACAAGCACAAAAAATAATAAGTCTTGCCCTCCAGGAGTTTACAATGCATCATTCTATCCGGGAAAATAACATGTATTAAAACAATAGCAATACCAACAACAATTATAATCACTATTAAGCATCTACTTGCTTAGACTACTTACAAACAAATTTATACCAATCACATTAAACATATCAGCTAAAGAGGAAGTAATTAACAGAAAGAAGCTAATAGAATTAAGTGGAGTTGGGAAAGGCATCCTGTAAAAATTGGAAATTTTTTAGACATAAAGGAAGACATTTAGGTAGAATAATAGCATTTATAATGGTAATATAATGATTAATAATTAATTTATGATAACAATGTAATAATAGTAATAACATTTATGCAGTACTTTAAGGCTAATGAAGGACTTTACAAATATTACCTCATTTTATCCTTATAACAATTATAACAAGTACTATTATTATCCCCATTTTACAGTTGAAGAAATGGAGGCAATCAACAGTTAAGTGGCTTGCCCAGATCATTAGATCATTCAGCTAATAAGTGTCTAAAATCATGTTTGAATGGAAGCCTTCCTGATTCCAAGTCTGATGCTCTTTCTACCATGCCTCCTGTTTATATATATTCTAAATATATATGTAGTATAGATTAGATATATGTGCATGTATATATTTACATATACACAAAATATAATATATACATATATTAATATAAATGTACATAATAGATTGTATATATTTATATATGTGTTGCATATATATATGTATTATATATTTATATATACACAAAAAATAAATATTTTAATACAGCATAAGACCCTGGGAAACTCACTTAATATTTTAGAGATTTCAGGCAACTTTCTGAGACTATAAATTATAGATGAGTTGCTTTTGGTAAAGGAAGTTTCCAACCAAGGAATTCTTTAGTCCAATAAAATCATAAGCCAAGATTCCCTTCTATGGAAGTTCCCCCCCTCCCCCCAAATTCTATCTTGTCAATAATTGTGCTATTGTGAACAGTGTGAAACTACCTAGAATAACAGAGTTCTGCCCAAATTTGGTCCCAGCTAACTGGTGACAAAGTCTGAGGAGGGTTTGCATGTAGGGAGGGGTATTCCCCCTAAAACTAGGGCCCTGAAGCAGATTCATCATAGTCTGGCCATGCTACATAGTAGCGTCACCTGTAGATCTTGGAAACAGCATTGGAATACAGAAAGAGAAACATAAATCAGTATTGAAGGCCTGAGCTAGAAATCAGAAAAACAGAAAATAAGGCAGGTCAAGAGAAGGTGTCCAGAGCAGTTTCAAAGATTCTAAAGCAGTTTGTTGCATTGAGAGCATCTCTGAGCTTTGAAACAAAACCTGCTTCCCTGGCATTCCTGATGGACAGTGAGGGTTAAAAAAGAAAGAATTTCAGGGATGAAGTTGGAACCTCAACATGTGGTGCTCTTTATATCTTATATTGCCAAATATCCACCACCATCAGAAGCCAAACCATAACCTTAAAATTTAACAAACTCTTTTTAATGGCAGTCATTAATCTAATGTCACATGGCTGAATACTCTGAGCCCTTGTATTGTATTCACCAATTAGATTCTTTTCCTCATCAGGAAGAGCAGACATTTGCCTCCTCAGTCATTAAAAGAAGCCCAAATGTATTGACAAGAGTTCTTTAAATATACTTGGAATGGGAAAAGTAGTAGGGAGTGGGGGTATCCAGGGAAGGAAGAGTAAGAAATTAGCTTTCAGAAGCCACTTACTGTGGGCTGGACACTGTGCTAAGTTTATTATCGAGTCATTCAGTATGTCCCACTCTTTGTGACCTCATGTGGGGTTTTCTCTTGACAGAGATATTGGAATGGTTTGCCGTTTCCTTTTCCAGCTAATTTTACAGATGAAGAAACTGAGGTAAAAAGTGTTAAGTGTCTCATCCAGCATCATCTATCTAGTAAATGCCTTAGGCTGGATTTGATTTTATAAAGAGTCTTTCTGACTCTAGACCTGGCACTCTATCTACTGAGCCAACAATCCTGAAATAATTTGGTGCTATATTATCCCCATTTTTTAGTTGAAAAAAACTGGCCCTTCAGAAGTGGGCTCCTTATTGTGCAAATGAATCTGCTTCTGCAGATTTTCTTTTCTTGTAATGAATACCGGGACTGCATTCACAAGATCTGGGTTCAAATCTTCTACTTTACTCCTCTTTGACTACTGGCAATTCAATTGTTGATTCTGAGTCTCCATTTTTTCACCTTTGAAAACAGGTCATTAACTAGGTAATTTATAATTTCCTTTCTAGTTCTAAGACTCCTGATTCAATGCCTGTGTATTGTTTTAGGTTCTTTATGTCATCTAAAACTGAGAAGCAGCACAGTTGACTGAGTTGATAATATAGGCCATAGCCTTATTCTATAAGATTGGTACTTAGAAGTAATTAGTAAATGCTCAGTTAATTAAATAATCAGTACTTAGTAAATCTTCATAGATTCATTAAATCCTACATCAGCTAGGAAGAGAAAGGCAACACAGCACTATCAGTAGAGAACACCCTTGAAGCTGGGAAAATCTGGGTTCAGACTCAGGTTCTAGTATATGTTGACCTTGTCATCCTTAACCTCTCTGTACTTATGACAACTTTCTAATAGTGTAAGATTCAGAAAGCATACTGACCCATGCTGGCAGGGGAAATATCCTCACATAGGCATTTCCATGATGGAATCACCAGGTCTAGTCTTTTCCTTTTTCCTTGTCCTAAGCTAGAAAAAAAAAAATACATCGCAACAGTAAATGGTTTGAATGAATTTTCAAAATTTGTTAAATATAGCCATTTGATGTTTGGTCGATAATGCAGTTTGAAGTATATTCTGGCGTTGTTTTAATTTATTTTCAAAGATGTATTCTGATAGTGATGATTTAAAATATCTGCAGTGCCATGGAAAAGTGAATGTTTAAATTGGATATTAATTAGTTTAATCCTTTCTGATTCTTATTACTAAAAGAAATCATCCTTTCCCTTGGGTTGCCAGATTCCCATATTAAATATCTGGGACAACATTGCCTGACCTAAATGGAGAGTATTTGGTCAGTTAAGTTCTTGTTTTAGAAGCTAGTTGGTTGGGGGGAAGTGGGTGGACAGTGGAGAATGCGTGCTCACAGGCACTGAAGAGCTGGGCTTATTTACCTAATGTGATCAGAACAGGAAGTTGTAGTTTCAGAATGTTAGGGGACTTTTTTCCACCTTCCCAAGACAGAATGGGATTACACACACACACACACACACACACACACACACACACACACACACACACATACACACACACCTTGGCAGAACAAACGGAGTGATTGAGCTTCATGGAGTAAATAATGAGACTCTCTCCGATTACCAAATACCCCCTGTCTCTCCATCTCAAACTCTGCCAGTGTGATAGGCAACACATCTGTGGATGGGTCATTGTAGAAACCAGAAACAGTGCTGAAACCAAGGCATGAACATGGACAGAATCACTGAAAGCCCCAAAAGGCCACATCAAAACTAAGACATAGAAATAGTTCACTTGGTATGTTTGTATCTATGTGTGCATGTGTGCTTCTCTGTAGCTCATAGAACAAGAGGACTGACCATCAGTGTGATGTAGTGGGAGGAAACATTGAATTTGGAATCAGAGGGACTATTTAAAATTGTGACTTTTTTATTAACTACAGTGTGATCTTGGACAAGTGGCCTGACCCTACTTTAGGCCTCAGTTTTCTCATCTCTGAAATGAGAGGATTAACACAGATTTCCCTCCCAGATCTATATTTATGATGCTCTGATCTTGTTATGTTATGAATATCCATATATTACCTCTAAAACATTGCCCATGATTTTTAAGATTAATTCTTCTTTTCAACAGCTGGCTGTCCAGACTCCTTGATTAAAGAGCTTCATCACTTCAGAATTCTTGGGGAAGAACAGGTGAGTTAACGTCTCAAAGGCTGTGAGATAGTGTCACAAAAGGCAGTCACTAATGAGACAACTCCGTAGGTCTCTGGGGAAGCAGTGTGTGTCTGATGACCCCCAAGGCCCCTAAATGGGGAAGAAAAACACACAGGAGAGAAGTGAGAACATTTTTTTAATCCTATCCATCAGCCTTGACAGGTTATTAATTGCTACATCTGCTATCTGCCACAGCTTTTCAAGTCAGGACTCTAGTGGTAAACAGGCACTACACAGTGGCAGACAGGCAAACAAATACGCATGAATATGAACTATGCCTCAGGGAATCATGGTGAAAGTCTTGTTGGATTTGGTTTTGGTGAATAAGAGTATGTGGGTCATAGAGAATGGTGGGATTGTCTGTGTTCAGTCCAAGGTTCTTACATAGTATTTCTATGTTTTGTCTATATATCTTGTATAATTTTTATAAATCTTTTTATTTTCAAAACACATGTATAGATATTTTTGAACATTTACCCTTGCAAAACCCTTTGGTTCCAATTTTTTTCTCCCTCTTTTCCCTTCTCCCCCCTCCCCTAGATGGAGCATAATCCAATTATATGTTAAACATGTATACATATTTCCACAATTAGCATGCTGCACATATCTTGTATATTTTTGTAGCATATATCTTTTGACATAATAGCATTCTGCATGAGTTCCAACATATGTAATTCTTATGGTGATTGTTATTGTCCAATGTTTTCAATCATGGCTGATTTCTTCATGATCCTATTTGGAGTTTCTTGGCAGAAATACTGGAGTGGTGTGCCATTTCCTTCTCCAGTTCATTTTATACATGAGAAAACTGAGGCAGATGAGGTGCAAGGACTTGCCTAGAGTAACACTGCTAGCAAGTGTTTAAGACCACAATTGAACTCAAGTCTTCCCTCCTGACTCCAAGCCTAGAGCTCTGTACAGTGAGGTGCCACATTGATGCCTTTATGTAGGATAGTTTATTTATTGAAGAGGTTATTTAAAACCTGAGATGCAGCTCAGCATAGCACATTGGAAAGAGACTATCTATCTGATTTAAACTTGGGTTTGAGTACCACTTCTGACACAAACTGGCTGTGTGACCCAGAATTAGTGCTGTAGATAATAATCTGCAAAACTAAGTTGATATGTGTGGGAATAAGCCATTTCCTCACTCATAGTTGTCTCTACCACTGCAATCACACTGCCAGTACAAAATGAGATGAAGTAAAATAAAAGCCATACTATATTCAACAAAGCACATCATATTTTAAATGGATACAGACATTTCTTGGACATGATTGATGTGAATTTTTTTTTTTGATTGCATATTTGGAAAAAGGATTTTGTTTTTCCTTTTTTTTTTTTTTTTTTTTTTAAGCTGGGGTTAAGTGACTTGCCCAGAGTCACACAGCTAGGAAGAATTAAGTGTCTGAAACCAGATTTGAATTCAGGTCCTCCTAATTTGAGGGCCCGTGCTCTATCCACTGCACCACCTAGCTGCCCCTTTTCCTTCTTTCTTAATGGGAGTGACTGGATGGGATAATGTTGAAGGGTGAAATGGGGGGATTTTTTTCTGACTGGAAAACAAAAATTTTATAAGAGATCACATAGAGTAGTGAAGAAATTGATGGACTTGGAAACAGAAAAGCATGGGTTCAAAATGCTGCTTCTGATATTCTTACCTATGATTAGCCACTTATGGGACAGCTAGTAGCACAGTACAGAGTATCAATCTTCCCAATTTCAAATCTGGTCTCAGACACTTTCTAGTTGTATGACCCTGGATAAGTCATTTTATCCTATTTATCTCAATTTCTACATCTTTCAAATGAATTGGAGAAGAAAATAGCAAATCACTCCAGTATCTTTACCAAAATAAAAACCCCAAATGGGGTCATGAATACTTGGCCACAATTGCAAAAATCCGCTTATATCTCTGAGCCACTCTCTATGACCATACATTTAGTTATTTAGTATTAATGGATTATAACAGTGATATCAATACTAAATGATTAAACTAATGGTCAAAAAGATATGGAATTTTTAAAATGTTTTTGCATAGCTATATATCAAAGCTTGATTGGTCATATATGGTTATATATGGCTTTGCTGTGTCAAATATTTTATTTTGAAATAATCAAATCACCAAGGCACAACAGATGATAATTTTGCTAGTCTATGAAATAAACATGCTTTGCCTGATCTTACAGTGCCCAAAGACACCTTTTCAAACAAACTTCCAATTTTCTTCTCTCAAGTCAAAAAATGTTATTAACAAGAAAAATTCATTCAACTTAGGCTGATTCTGTCTTCTAGTTGATACTGTCCATCTCCAGGATAAAATAGAACGCAAAATGGTTAATGAATAGATAATATAGGAAAGCTAGATAATGTCTGAATATCTCCTGAGACAAGACATTAGTGTCTTTTTTTTTTTTGCTTTAAATATTTGTGTATTCCCAGAATATACATGTAGAATATTGAAAGGCAAGTACAAAAGCATACTGAAAAAATTATTTTATGATGATGTGTTATTTTGCATTATGTGTGATACCAATTCCTTCCTTTAACAAAGATATTGAAAAATTATTTAAATGCATAACTATCTAGAATACCATGAAATTTGAAAGCCATTTTCCAATAGAACCAAGGAGTGACTTTTCAAACTATGACTTAATGGTTTAGATTTTTTTTTTTTGCCATTTCTTATCTGACTCATAAATCATCTCTTTCAACACATATATACACACATTTATCATGTATATGTATGATATATATTTTTTAAATGACATATTTATTCTACTATAACCAGACAATTAATAATAAAAAGAAACCCAAAAAAATCAACCATGTCTTCTGGGTTTGAATGAAATCAGACTGCTTGTCATTTTCCTTTGGAATTGAATTCAGGGATATTAATAAAAATCAATACTGCTCTGATTAGATACACAAAGAGATGAACCATCCTTATTTACCCTCCTAAGAAACATATCATTTAAGGTACCTTGTTTTTCATGCAAAAATGTGGGGATTTTAATATTGCTCATTGTTTATATCAAGTCACCTTGTGCTCATCTTTTTCTCTAAGCCTGTAGTCTTCATTATTTCTCTCTGTGCCATAACCACTCACTGAGTGTCTCAGGTTCAGAAGATCATCTTTGACTATTCCTTCACTTTCACCTTTCACAACCAAACCCATTACTAAGTCCTGTAGATTACATATTCATTATTTCTCTCCCTTACATCTGTTCCTCTCTATTCCCATAGCCACCATCCTCTTTCAGGCTCTGAGTACCAACCACCTGGACTTTCATTATCCTCTCCAAGCCTTTCATGGCACAATCATGTTTTTTTTTGTTTTGTTTTTTTCTTTTCTTTTCTTTTTTTTTATCTCGTCATGTTATTTGGCTTCTCAGATAACTTCAAATACCTAAGCTCTGGATTTTCAAAGACCCAATTTTCATCTTGGAGCAATCTCTTTATGTACCCACCTAGAATAACCCTAAGATCATCTGAATCTGGCTTATTTATTTCTAGCTGTCCTATAAGTGATATTAAGTACCACTGATCATCATTCCCATAAGCATACAAAAAATAAATATTTATAATTTATGTTTATAAATATAAAAAATATGATGAAACGTACCTCCAAATAAAAAGCTGGAGGACTCAGAGCACAGAATGTAACATATACAATTTTTTTTCTAGATAAAGGCCAATATAGATTTTTTTTTTTGCTTAACTATAAATATCTGTATCAAGGTTTTTTTTTTTTTCTTTCATTCTATAATGACAAATGACGAAGGAAAAGAGGCACATTTTTGCAGACTAAAAAATAATAAAATTTAAAAAGAAAATTGAATATTTCTTTAGTGTATTAATGAATAGAAAAATACTAGTTTTCTATCCCCTATGACAAGAGAATAGTTATACAGTCCACCTTCAGATGAGTGTCATTTCTTAAACTACCCTCCAATTCTTGAATCTCAGTCAGTTATTGAACAGTATAATTCAGTGTACTGCTAAACAAGCCTTATGTTAGGTACCAATTCTAGGTTCCCATCATGTCTTACCTCCTTCCCCTGGGATCAGCTCCTGCTTGTGTTGCAGCCTTTGCCTTGTATTCATTCCTCTATCTCTCCTACTCTGCCTTTAGAGAACTACTCTCCAGAAGTGCAGTTTTGTGACTTTCTAAAACCAGCAAAGATAGCTAGATGGCATAGTGGAGAGAGCACCAGTCCTGAAATCAGGAGGACTTAATTTCAGATTTGATTGCAAACACTTAACTATCAGTATAACCCTGGGCAAATATTTTACCCTGTTTGCCTCAGTTTCCTCATCTGTAAAATGAGCAGGAGAAGGAAATGGCAAAACACTCCAGTTTATTTGCCAAGAAACCCCCAACAGAGTCACAAAGAGAGATGAACAGGACCAAAGCAACTGAACAAAAAACCAACTAAGTCTTGATCAGCAATCACTGCCTGGTTGCTCTCTGTTCCCAGCCATGTATTCTTTTGTCCTGAAGCCTTTATTCCTCTTATTTTTGTATGAATTTTGACTTATGGTATTTTCTTTCTGGACTCCTTATTCTTCCCCACTCCTCTCTTGATGAAGTTATACTGGTTCTTTGTGATCCCCGCTTTCTTTTCTTGGTGTTGATATACTATTAATAATATATTCCAATCATTTTGTGGGGGATTAGGTTCACTGGCCTATAATTTGCAAACTCCATTGGAGTTCCTCTTTTTAAAAATTTAGATATCTGTCTTCCAGTTTTTCATTACCTCTCTCTTAATCTCCAGAATCATTCAAAGGTCAATCAATAAATACTAATTAAGTACCACTTATCTGCTAATCTCTGTGTTAAGTATTTTGGATACAAAAAAGAGGCAAGAAATAGTTTTTGCTTTTAAGAGAGCTTATATTCTAATGACCTCAGAGAATAAATAGTTATCATCAATCACTTATTTCAGGGTTTGAGGCTGTACTTGAGAGGCAGAACTGTATAGTATAAAGTATAAATAATATAAATATAAATCTTGGCATCAGAGAAAACTGGTTCAAGTTTTACCACCGATTCTTTTTGGAACGGTGAGAGAGTTGATAGATTTTTATTGATGTTTTTATATCAACTAGATTTCTCCCTATATTCTTCTCTGCCCTGCATTCCCTGTTCTCCCAGAGAATCACTTCTTATAATAAAAAATTGAGTGGGGGAAGAGAAGAGAAAAATTCAGTGAAACACATCAACACATTGAAAAAAATCTCACACCATATACAACGTTGCAAACCCAAGGGGCCGCTACCTCGGCAGAGGAACAAAAGGACGTGTCTTCTCATAGCTCATGTCTTCTTGGGGCCAAGGGCTTTCTTTATAATTTTTCAGTATTCATTTTTACTTGTTTTGTGGTTGTTGTTATTGACATTTTTATTATGTATATCAACATATATATTGTTTTCCTGTCACTGCTTAGTTCATTTTATATCAGTTCATGTACATTCTTTACATTTTTTCTGAACATATTTATCAATTTCATTGTTTTTTAAAATACCAAAATAGCACAATATTCATATACCAAAGTTTGCTTACCCACTCCTCAATTGACATCTTCCATTGATTCTAACCCACTGCTTTGGATAATTCACTTAAAAAGCCTCAATTTCCTTCTTTGTAAAATGGGGATAATTGTAGCACCACTTTCACTTGACTAGTATTAAGAATATGAAAAGATTGCTTTGCAAACACTTAACATACTATATAAATGTTAGCTGTTATTATCATCTTGGCTCCTACTATAGAATTAATGATCCAGAGTTAGAAGGGGCCCTTGAAGTCAAGTAGTCAAATTCCCTCATTTTACAAAGAAATGAAAGAAAATCCAGAAACTTATGCAACTTGCCTGAGGTCACAAAGGCAGTGAGTGTGAAATTAGAGCCTGTTTTCATTTTGCCTGTTACCTGTATTTTTGCATTCAGCATTCATGCTACTTAACAGGGAAAGCAAGACTGAAACAAGCACGGAGTAGCTGTTCTACCTCATTTATCACCCATGACAATAATACTATCCCTTCCTTGATCTTTTCACCAATAAAGCTGGTTTTGTTGGGATTTTTAAATTGGTAAATGTGGTAACATTGTCTTTAACTTTCCCAACCAATCAGCAAATTCTGGGCATCACCATTTTTGACAATGTTCTTAAAGTACTTAAAGTAAAACTTTTAACAACTTGGTCTCAACTTTTCAGCCTTCCCTTTCCCTACTTTATGATTTAGCCAAGCTAACCATCTTTCCCTTCCCCAAATATGATAACTCTGTTTCCTATCTCCATGCCTTCACATCTGCCATTCCTCATGCTTAGAATGTATTATCTTCTTTCCTCCATCTTATTCTTTTCTTTCTTAGTTACTTTCTTTCTTTTTTCCTTTCTTCCTCTTTTTTTTTAATTCCTTCATTGCTTCCTTTCTTTCTGCTCAAAAACTATTAAAAAGCCCAATTCCACCACTGCTCAATAAATTAGGAGTTCCAACCTGCTTTGTGTTGTAATGCCAGAGAAACTGAGGCAGAAGAGAGATTAGAGAGTTTTTAATATTTTATTAATGGGAGAGTAAGATTGACTGGACAGGACTCTTGTCTCAAATTATCCAGTCAGACAGAGATAAAGATATACTGGGTCCAAGGAATCCATGTTGGTCCCAGGGCTGGAGGAGACTATCATCTCAAAGAATCCAGTGTCTAGCATCCAGCTGCCAGCCGCCATTTTCCAGCCATGAATGGAGGAACCTCAACTTCTTAAATACCTTTTCTCTGAACAAAGGAAAGGGTAAGAAGCTGTCAGGATGGGGGAGGCCATAAATCCTAAAAAAAAAAAAAAAAAACCAGAGACAGGATGTCTGAATACACAGAGACATCTTGGAATATTTTTGAGGAATATTGTAAATTCTTGAGGACAGAAAAGAGTCAGAAGGTCTACTTTCTTGTTTATCTTGCTTGGGTTAACAATTTATAACCTTAGAGTAATTGGTCCTTAGTCTTAATGGACCAGAGGGAGATTTACAGCATAGGGGATTAACACAGAAAAGTTAAAGAAACTGAGACAAGGGAAACTAGTGCAGGGAAACTGAGTCAGGACAGTTAAAGAGAACTGTGGCATAACAGTGTCTGATCTAAGCTGAGCATTAGATAACCTGGCCTCCCCGCTCCCATTCTGCCTTCCTTCATTCCCAAGGTTCATTCCCATATTGATGTTGGACTCACTATGGATACCTGATCAGTTTATCTGCAAATCAGAAATTACAAACTTAAAATATCCATCACCCTTAGCCTCCCCAATAGTAGGAGTTACAAACATGCTCCCCTTTCTATCAAGATGCTATTCAAATATTACTTTCTACCTGGAACCTATCCTGATCTTTCAACTGTTGGTGCTATGCTTTGCTAACTACCTTATATTTAACTATTTATATTTATTCTGTATATATTTATTCAGTATTTAGTTTCTTAATTCATGTCTCTCCAGATAGATTGTAAGGGATTATTTCATTCTTTACATATAATAGGCATCTTATAAATGCTTATTGATTGATAAGTATCTTCTTTTTTGAATACATTGTAATGAATACAATGTAAACTTCATATTCTAATAGTTTCATCAAATTTTAGTAATAATTATAAGGTCAAATTTACTTCCTTATGTTAAGATCTCTAGTTTATCTTTCTTGTTGGCCATATCCTATGTCTTTCTATGTAGACATCTCAGGATTTAGGTGTTATTACAAGTTACTTCCTTAAAATTGACCTTGCAGAGATTTTTGTCTGCTGTTCTTCCTACACTCCTCCCCATCTGGTTTTTTTTTTTTTAATTTTAGAGTCCCTTTGATTAAATTCACATCTAACTCATGTTGCCTAGAACAAAGATATCAGTGTAATTTAAGTTTCAAAAGAAAACATTATAAGCCCAAAGTATCTTCAGCAAGTCTGAAAATTTTATTTTATTTTAATTTTTTTTTAAAGTCTGAAAATTTTAGCCTTTTGCCCAGAATCACAATTTTTGGCTTAAAGAGATTCATGTTCAATGTTGGGACCTTATAACACCTATATCTCCAAGGCTTATGCTTCAAACAAAAGATTCAAATATTATTTTCTACACGGAGCCAATCCTGTAGACATAAGAATCTGGCTAATTTTAGTGCTTGCCTAAAGTTGTTCATTTCCTCAACTACATGATAACTAACAGTAGATATCAAAATAAAAAGTATTTATTTGGGATGGTGATAAACAAAAAAGAGACCAAGTATTCATCATTTTAGCAAGAAAATAGTTATATATCCCACTTTGGGCATTTGCCATTTGTTACATTCCCCTTTAAAGAGAGTCTCTTTTCGTAGAACTTTTCCATGAATCTTTCAATAGTAATGAATCTGCTGTCAAACAGGCATTGTCTATGCTACCTTAATCCAGAACTTTCTCCCCTCGTAATTCCCCTTGTGAAGAATCTTTGATTTCCTCCATAAGTCTTTGAAAAGCAATTTATTGTAGTAAATTATCAATGAACATGGAAATCCAAACCCTGTGTCCAGATCTTGCCTAGACATGAAATAGTTATTGATAACAGAGAAAAAGAAAACTTAGTCAATTCTTAGTTATCTTCAAAGGAGAATACTCTTTGTATTATGAAGGATAGAAAGTATGGGGTTAGAACACATAAGTGAGAAGATCATTATCAAGGGCCATTTGCTGTCAGTGACACATAATTCCTGGCCTAGACAAGTTAATTGCTAGTGTCTTAAAAGAATTGGTGAATGTGATAGCTTCATTGTCAGAGATCTCTTAAAAAAAAATGGAAAGTAGAAGAGATGCTCCTATTTAATTGCCCCAATTTTCAAGAAAGGGAAGAGGAGAATCTTCAGAATATAGGCTATAAACTTTACTTCATTCTTGTCAAAATTCTAGAGTACATTATTAAAGGTATGCTTACAGAGCATTTAAAAAGGAGAGGCAATAATCCTTAATTCAAGTGAATATTCTTCAAGAATTTCACATATTAATATAATTTTCACTTTTGATAGGTTATTAAACTAGTACATCAAAAGAATGAAAGAGATGTGGTATAACTGAATTTTATGTGAAGTCTTTCTTGGAAGAGGTTCTTTTTTTCCCATTTTTTTATTATAGCTTTTTATTTACAAGATATATGCATGGGTAGTTTTTCAGCACTGACAATTGCAAAACCTTTTGTTCCAACTTTTCTCCCTCCTTCCCCACACTCCCTCCCCCTAATACAATATATGTATACATGTCCATACAGTTATTTTGTTGTACAGAAAGAATCGGACTTTGAAATAGTGTACAATTAGCCTGTGAAGGAAATCAAAAATGCAGGTGGACAAAAATAGAGGGATTGGGAATTCTATGTAGTGGTTCATAGTCATCTCCCAGAGTTCTTTTGCTAGATGTAGCTGGTTCAGTTCATTACTGCTCTATTGGAACTGATTTGGTTTATTTCATTGCTGAAGATGGCCAGGTCCATCAGAATTGGTCCTCATTTAGTATTGTTGTTGAAGTATATAATGATCTCCTGGTCCTGCTCATTTTACTCAGCATCAGCTCATGTAAGTCTCTCCAGACCTTTCCGAAATCATCCTGCTGGTCATTTCTTACACAATAATAATATTCCACAATATTCATATACCACAGTTTATTCTTCCATTCTCTGATTGATGGGCATCCACTCAATTTCCAGTTTCTGGCCACTACAAAGAGGGCTGCTACAAACATTCTTGTATTATGTAAAGTCTTTGACAAGAATCTCTCATGTTATCCTTGTAGAAGAGGAAATGAGTTTACAACTAACAAATTCAGAAACACTTGAATAACTAGATCCAGAATTCTATTATTTCTCTGTACCACTTTTAGAAGAGCTTTAGAGTTCAATATGTTGAACTTTCCAAAAACAAGTTTACATCAGTAAATCTTGCAATGAAAATAATTACATGAAATCTAGCCCCATCTTATTTCTTTTCCTGTGATATGTGCTCATGTGTCACAACACTGAAGAATGAACAAAAAAATTTGAACTTTTTCATAAAAAAGAAATTGGGATACCCCTACACACTGTTACTTTTCAGTGACATATAGCACCCTACATCTGGCAGAGTTAAGGTTCTGCTGATACCTGATGCCTTGTTTGAATTTTTAATGTATTGAGTTATTTCTTCTCTCCCTCCCCCATGAAACTTAATTTCATCAAATCACGATATTTTGTTTTTCTCTTTGTGTAATGGACAAAGTCCAGCCGTTTATCCAACCATTTCACTTCATGGGTAGATGACAGATGTTTTGAATCAGCTAAAAAGATTTATTAGCTGAGAAACAGCTGAAAAATGCACACACAAATATACACTCACATAAAAACAATGTAAGAGTCAGAGTCTCCTAAAGCAGTCATTTATTCCTCAGGCTAACTATCTGCAACTGAGGGGAAATGAGTTTAGGATTAATGAGACTATAAGGAGCTTTAAAAGATGTCTAATAGATGCGGCAAATATGGCCCTCTCCAAATAGCAGGGGGGAATAATTTAGTCATAAATTAATGCTCATCTATAGACTGCTTTTGACTCTTAGACCCCAATACGATGTAAGTAAAATTGGAACCCAAGCATATTATCTTCTGCAACAAATTTGTCTTTGATTTGTTTCTGACGGCTCGCTGGGGAGTATGAATAGGGAGGAGAAAAAAGATGCTTCTCTAAGTGAGAAGATGGGAGAGGCCACGGGAGAGGAAACTGTGCACTAGGGCATTTGTGACTTTTTGCTAAAATAGAAACCATAACTTGAAGGAGGACGGGGGGATTGGGAGTAAATGAAGCAGGAATCAAGCAATTGTTGCTGTTGTTACTGCTACTGTACCTGAGTGCCCCCCAAAGGAAAGAATGCAGAACTCTTATAACAGATAATATAATAGCTAGCAGTACCATAAACAAACAAACAAAACAAATGAATAAACAAGCACCACTGCCTACTTAGTGTCAGAACATACTGTCCACTTTCCCGTTTTCTACTTAACAATCTTGCCTTTTGATGAGTAAGAATTTGCCCTTTTTCTGTGGTCTGAGATCAGCCTCCATATACTTGGTTAGTCCAGAAGACTGCTATAGACAGAACACTAATGTATAAAATGGCTGGCATATAATAAATGCTTCATAGATGCTTTCTAGTTGATCTATTTATTGTTGTCAATATCCCCTCTTTTGGGGTCTGGGGTATCCATGGGTGATGCAATGGATACAGTGCCAGGGCTGGAGTCACAAAGACTCATCTCCCTGAGTTCAAATATGGCCGCAGCCACTTATTAGCTGTGTGACCTTAGAAAAGTCACTTAATTCTGTTTACCTCAATTTCCTCATCTGTAAATGAGCTAGAGAAGAAAATGGCAAACCACTCCAGTATCTTTACCCAGAAATGTTACAAAGAACTGGACATGACTGAAGCAAGTAAAGAATAACAACAGTTTCCATGGTTTAATTTTTTTGTATATGCTTATTTAAATAATATCTTCCACAACTCCGTCTTCAAAAGAGAAGTGTTTTTAAATGAAATTACATAAGATAACAATCCTTCTTCCCTAAGCCACCATAAGGAGAACAGTTCCTCTGAGTTGATTTTTTTCAGTGATCGTTGTAACACATTAACACTTCTTTGTTTGGTCCCCTTATGGCTATTAGCATTTCATTATCGCACTTTATTGGTAGTCTGCAGTTTCTTCTAGCAAGGTATCTCCTATACATATGTTTAAGTCACACAAGATTCTTTGAAAGCAACAAAAATAATCTTGACAACCCTCCAATTTTAAATATCAAGCAAGGCATAAAACAGGAATATAGGCTCAATAAGGGTGTTGGCCACTCTCACAGAACATTTTCAGCAGAATTAAGTGGAATAATTATCTATACATGTTGAGGTATTCAGGTTGGTTCGGTTTGCAAATAACATTGTAATAACTGTATTGATATCCAGAACATCTGTGAGCCTCCTAAATGATATCCCTAAGCTCTCAGAAGACTCTGACATAACGTTCTATATAGGAAAGTAAAGTGGGTGAGGAATGTCTATTGTACAATCAGTCTACAAGCATTATTAGGGTCCTAACATATGCTAATTACTGTGATAGGCACAATCCCTACTTTTAATGAGCTTATATTATAATGGAAGAGACAATAGAGACATGAAAAAGTATATATGGGATAAAATATAAAAAGAAAATAAATAAAGGGAATTGGGGTTGTGGGCATTAGTAATTGCAAGATCAAGAATATCTTTACAGATTGGCTAGAATGACAGGGAAAGATAATGGGGAATGTTGGAGGGGATGTGGGAAAACAGGGACACTGATACATTTTTGGTGGAATTGTGAATACATCCAGCCATTCTGGAGAGCAATTTGGAACTATGCTCAAAAAGTTATCAAACTGTGCATACCCTTTGATCCAGCAGTGTTTCTACTGGGCTTATACCCCAAAGAAATACTAAAGAAAGGAAAGGGACCTGTATGTGCCAAAATGTTTGTGGCAGCCCTGTTTGTAGTGGCTAGAAGCTGGAAAATGAAAGGATGTCCATCAATTGGAGAATGGCTGGGTAAACTGTGGTATATGAATGTTATGGAATATTATTGTTCTGTAAGGAATGACCAGCAGGATGAATACAGAGAGGCTTGGAGAGACTTACATGAACTGATGCTGAGTGAAATGAGCAGAACCAGGAGATCATTATATACCTCAACAACGATACTGTTTGAGGATGTATTCTGATGGAAGTGGACCTCTTCGATAAAGAGAGCCTTAATTGATCAAAGATGGACAGAAGCAGCTACACCCAGAGAAAGAACACTGGGAAATGAATATAAACTGCTTGCATTTTTGTTTTTCTTCCGGGGTTATTTATACCTTCTGAATTCAATTCTCCCTGTGCAACAAGAAAACTGTTCGGTACTACACACATATATTGTATCTAGGATATACTGCAACCTATTCAACATGTAAAGGACTCTTGCCATCTGGGGGAAGGGGTGGAGGGAGGGAGGGGAAAAATCAGAACAGAAGTGAATGCAAGGGTTAATGCTGTAAAAAATTACCCTGGCATGCGTTCTATCAATAAAAAGTTATTTAAAAAAAAATAGAATACCTTTACATAGAAAATGGTACTTGTGTTATATAATTGTTAGTTAAATTTTATTTTTCTTTATTTGACAAGTATTGTCCCTCTCTGCCACATCCCCCTGACCATGAAGGGGGAAAAAGAAAAGAAAAACAAAACACCTTCAATAAATAAGAATAGTCAAGAAAAACAAATTGGCCATGTCCAGAAATGCATGACTCTGTATCTCCATCCTATTACTTCTTTTTCTGGTGATGGATAGGATTCTTAATTCCCATCCTACACTTTTTATCCATTATACTGAGTCTGTTTCTTTGATTATCCTCCGTCTAGAAGATTCCCTACTATTGGCCTATCCTGGGACTCTGGGCACTAAGTTAGGAAACTCCTACACTTTTCTTCTGGTCTAGGGGCTATGTCCCAAATCATCAAGTACTGACCTATCTTGGGGCTGTGAGTGCTGAGTTTATATCTTGGTCCATCTCTGTTCCACAGTTATTACTTTAGTCCCTTGTTGGTTGATTGTATGACTCAATGACCCACTATAATTTCTTCCTCACTTTCCTGATTACTCCTTGGTCTAGGACTTTTAATTAGATCTTAGTTGGAAAGGAACTGGGCTATACCACTTCTTGAGCTTCCTCTGTGAGAAGGGAGTGCATATCATATATGAGGCAGGGCAGGTAGAAAAGCATGGATAAGTGAAATAAATACAATATGTAGGAACCAAGCAAAAGCAAATTTGGCTGGATCAAAGACTGGAAGAGGAGAAGAATGTCCACTGAAACAGGAAAGATAGGTTAATACTGATTATAAAAGCCTTTAAAAATCAAAGGAGTTTATATATTGTCTTAAAGGCAATAGATGGCCTCTGGAATTTACTAAGACTTGTATATAAGGAAAATCACTTTGTCAAGTAGGTAAAGGATGTATTTGATTGGTAAGATATCTGAGGCAGAGAAACCAATTAAGGAGGCCATTGTAATAATTTAGATAAAAGATGATGAAAGCCTTATTGCATGAATAAAGAGAAAATGAGGGATACAAGAAATATCGTAAAGACAGGAAGGGCAAGATTTGGAAACATTTGACAACTCTTCCATTCCCTTTACAACTCCCAGCTTTGTTCAGGTCCTCTTCCTTTCTTTCCTAGATTATTGAAATAGCCTTTTAATTAAGTTCCCTGCCTCTTCTCACTCCATTTCAGTCCAATCTATATAATATTGCCAAAATGATTTTCCTTAAGTGCAAATATGACTATCACTCCCCTAGACAGTAAACTCCAGTGGCTTCATTTTTTCTTTACTATAATGTCAAAATCCCCTGAAAGACTTTTGACAGTCTGATGTAGCCTTTCTTACAAACCTGCTTGTACATTATCCCCTTTCTTTTACCCTGTGATTATTATTCTCTAAGCTCCTCACACAGCACACTCTTGTCTCATTGCCTTTGGTCTTCCAATCTCTCCTACAACAACTTCACTCTCTCACAGAAACTTTCTTCCTTCAAGTTTCAATTCGAGTATTATCTTCTACAATAACTCTTTCCTGATCTACCCTGTTTATGTTTTTCTTCTCAAGTTACTTTTGGTTAAGTTCTTCATTTTATTTGCATTTATTCTTTTTATTTTTTATTTTTACTTATAGAATATATCTGTTTTCTTCTCATTATAATATAAGCTCCTTGAGAATAAAAATATTTTCATTCTTCATATTTATTTCATCAACACCTTGCATGGTGGTTGACACATAGCAGATGTTTAATAATTTTTTTTGACTGATTGATAGTGCAAAGAGACAATATGGAAGTAGGAATGAAGAGTAAGGATGACCAATTCCTCTTTCCTCTTCTCTGCTTAGTGTATAGAGACAATGTATAAGAGGAAGACTCAAATACTGGAAGTGACCAGTGTTATAGTATCTTCTAAGAAGAATCAGATTTTCATTTGCATAAGAAGATGGAAAGTATGAAATGAGGAGATCTAATTTAAAGAGAAATTTATCAAAAATAAATCAAAGGTTCCAGGGAACATGAGAGACTAGAAAGAAAAATCTCAGAATCTGGATAAAGATAGGAGAAAGAATTATCACTTTAGCAGACTTTGAATCATATGTAAAGAAAGGGAAAGGATTTGGGACTTTGCCTGTCCTGGCATAAGGAATGACAGATTTCTATTCCTGTGATGTCTTTCCATGGTGTAAGTATAGATCTTCATTGTCTCTGACTTCTAAAGAACTACGTTTGTGATGGTTCTGAGCCCCAACCAGTAAAGATGTGTTGAGTTCTTTGGAACAACTCATTCCTACACCCTGTCCAAGACTTTCTTCTTGTGCTGGTCAGAGACAGAGACAGGGATAGAGATAAAGAGATGTCATGTATTTTCTTTCTTTTTAGAAAATTAAGAATAATTCTTAATTATTAAATATTCTTAATAATAATTCTCCTTGTTTTTTATAAAATGGCAGTCACATGTAACCCCTTATTTTGCTTCTTTTACCCTATTTCATGTGTAAAGCCAACCAAAAACCAGAATCCACACCTTCTTGGATCCCCAAGGCAATTGTTAGATTGTCACACTTGAAAGTATCTATATTCAGTCTTTTGAAGGACAAAATATCAACCCCAAGGCCAAAAACTGACTGGTTATAAACCAAAATAACTATTCTTTCCCCTGTATATTATATGTACCTGTTTGCAGAATGAAAGAGAGGGAAAGGAACAAGTATTTATTAAAGGCCTACTATGTGCCAGACACTGCTAGACAAATATTATCTTATTTCATCTTCACAACAACCTTGAGAAATAAGTGCTATTATTATCCTCACTTTACAATTAAGGAAACTGAGGCAAACAGAGGCTAAGTGACTGGCCCAAGATTACACAAATAGTAAATACCTGAAGCCACATTTGAACTCAGGTCTTCCTGAGCCCAGCACACTATCTATCCTTTCACTTAACTATGAGAAATATCTCATTATTCAGAAATCTGCTTGTCCCATTGAGCCATACTTCTCCGTGTCAAGTACTGCTTTATTCTTCCTCAACTTTTATCTTTAGGTATAAAATACATTTTAATTGACTTTAATTTTAAATTGTAATGAAGTCAATTTTCTTGCCATAGCATTTCAAGATAGTCTAGGATATTCATTAAAATCTTTGATATGCAGACTATAATATACCACTGAATAGACTATCAGAACTTATCTATATTACCTTTATACGATTTGTATATGTATGTGTGTACATACAAATATATATTATGTATATATATTTTACATATACATACGTGTGTGTATAGATAGATAGATAAATCTATCTATCTATACACACACACACACACACACACACACATACACGCATGTATTAATAGTCAGCCTAAAGGGACAATAAACAGCACTTGATTAATGAAAAAGGAAAATGGGCTGGATGTATTTGGCAAATTGTACCAGATTTTTCATAATTCCTGGTTTCTCCTTGAAACTTCTTTCTTTTTTATTTTTGTTGCTGCTATTCTTTTTAATACCAATGATGATAATTTTTTTTTTATTTTTGATAGCTTTTTATTTACAAATTATATGCATGGGTAATTTTACAGCATTGACAATTGCCAAAAACTTTTGTTCCAATTTTTCCCCTCCTTCTCCCTACCCCTTCCCCTAGATGGCAGGATGATCAATACATGTTAAATATGTTAAAGTACAAATTAAATACAAAATAATTATACATGTCCAAACTGTTATTTTGCTGTACAAAAAGAATCAGACTCTGGAATATTGTACAATTAGCCTGTGAAGGAAAATTGATGATAATTTATGAGTGTAAAGAATGGGATACCATGGTCTGAAGACTTGAGGTTGAAGGTCACCCAAAAAACAGTGAAGGGATATAGCAGTAGTTATGAAGAGATTGAAGCATGTATAAAGGATGTTATCAGAGAAACATACAAATAGAAATGGAGTTGGGCCAATCTTGTATGGACCGATCTGCCTTTATCATTTGTCAAGATCTAAACAATAGCATTTAGTAGGGATAGAGACCTTGAGCATGTTGGATAATTTTTTTATAGGGGATTTTGTGATATGGCATGGAGATATAGCATGGAGCAAAGGAGGTGCAGTGCTTATAGCACTACTAATATCTGTCAAAGTGTTTACTCCATGGCCATAATAGAGAGAAAATCTAAAAGTGAGACATTTGGGAATTAAACCTTGTGACCTTGCTCTTACTGGTGGTATGGTCTAAATAACCAACCATAAACTAAAATACCATCTTTGTTTTTTTTTTTTTTTTGATTTTCCCATGGTTTCTTATTTAGATTGTTTCTTTCATTTTTTTAAATGAACCTTTTTTGTTATTACAGGAATCTATAATCAAACATGTGATAGTTAAATTATTTACTCTTCATAGTAACAAAATATAAAACATAGTAATAAGTAGGTCAGTCTAAGAGAATATTATTTTTCACTGGGATTTGTTGAAATATTGAAAGCTATTTTTTTTCTTTTTTCATATTTGGCTTTATTTTTTGTTAATGTTAGCATGAATTTCATGCACTTTTGAAAGCAGTAGGTCGCCTACTATCAATTATCTTGATTAGGTGTAGTTAGTTTATTCATTTCATGGAAACATGTGCAGAAAGTACAAATTAATAATGAATAGCCCGAGTAGAACTAGTGCTCAGTATGTCCCTTTGTATATGGTAAGTGCTTAATAAATGCTTGTTCAATTAAAGGGTTGAAAGATCATTGAAAAGGTAAATATCATCATCATCACTCACATAAATCCTAAAGACAAATATTATCTTTAAAAATATTAATATGTTATATGGAGCTCTCTGTCATCCTGTGTGTATGTGAGAAATAGTTTTCCACAAAATTCCCATATTATAAATTAATCATATCCTTCCAACACAGTGCCTAAAATTCAGCTAGTTATTACTAAAGTAAGACTGTGAGGTGGGCAAGTTCTAAAGTTTATTCTCAGCATCAAGCCAGGAGGTATTTTTATATTTTATAAATTTTATACATAGTATAAAGCTCTGAAGATGATACATAGTATTTGAGTTTGAAGAGACTTCTGAGGCCATCCAGTCCAATCTTTTAACTTTATCAATAAGAAAATTGAAGTTTAGGAAAATTAACTCAATTGTCCAAAATAGGTTTCAGAGGCAGGATTTGAGCAAGGTTCTCGTATTCCAAAGACAGTTTCTACTAAGTAAAGACATATAAATATGTCTTTCATTCATAATAATTCATAAGTCTGCTATGTAATGAAGTGGAAGACTCTTCCTGAAGTTAAATCTGACTTCACATACTTACTAGTTGTGTGATCCTGGGCAAGTCCTTTAATCCTGTTTGCTTCAGGTTCCTCATTTGTAAAATGAATTAAAAAAGGAAATAGCAAACCTATCCAGTGTCTTTGCTGAGAAAACCCCAAATATAGTCATGAAGAGGTAGACATGACTGAAAAATGGCTAACCAACAATAGCAACAAATATTCAAATACATAATGAAATCAATTGTTGGGTCTAATCTGAAGCAGGCAAAATAGGATGATAGATGGGGCAAGTTCTACTTTGAGAACCAATCAAACACAAGTCTAAAGTGATATTGGGTCCATAAAAGCCTTCTTTCTTATAGGCAAGGTCTCAAGAAGAGCAGGAATATTTGTTGCAGAGGCAGAGATCCAGATCCACACACCAGGAGACTATATATCACTGGGGCTAGAGAAATAGTCAGAATTAGGAAAACCTGAGTTTGAATCCTGCCTTACTATGTGACCCTACTTGCTCTTCTGTGAGCTTCTCTGACACTGCTTTCTCTTGATTCTCAGACAAGAATCAATCTGACTACTCCTTCCCAACCTCCTTTTCTGGATCATTATCCATATCACATCCGCTAACTGTGGACACACCACCAAGACTGTCCTGAGCCCTCATCTCTTTCAGTACTCTCTCTCAGTGATCCCACAGCTTCCCATGGGTTTTAACCATCCTCTCTGATAAATCTCTATATCCAGTAACACATCCCCTATTGCCTATCAGATATTTCAAACTGAATGTTCTGTAGGCATCTCACACTCATGTTTAAAAACAGAACTTTGCTTTTCTCACTTCAAGCCTAATTTTTTGATTAATTTAGCAATTCCAATGCCTGAACAAATTGTGGCATATGAAATTAATGGAATGTTATTGTTCTATAAAAAAGTGATGAACAAGCTGATTATAGAAAGGCCTGGAAAGATTTACATTAACTGATGCTTTTTTTTTTTTTTTTTTGGCTAAGACAATTGGGGTTAGTGATTTGCCCAGGGTCAGCTAGGAAGTGTTAAGTGTCTGAGATCAAATTTGAACTCAGGTCCTCCTCACTTCAGGCCTGGTGCTCTATCCATTGTGCAACCAACTGCCCCACATGAACTGATGCTGAGCAAAACAAGCAGAACTAGGAATTCATTGTACATGATAACAACAAGAATGTGCAACGATCTGCTATGACAGGCTTGGTTCAGTAGTTCAGTGATCCAAAGCAATCCCAAAAGACTTTGGAAAGAAAATGCCATCTACCTCCAGAAAAAGAGCTAAGGAAACTGAATGTAAGTCAACACATGCTTTGTTCATGTCTTTTTTCTGTTGTTTTTTTTTTTTTTAATCGCTTCCATAGTTTTTCTCTTTTGCTCTAATTTTTTTTCTCCTAACATAATTCAGAAAGTAATGTATATTAAAAATAGAAAAAAAATAATTTAGCGATTTCTCTTGAGTTCTGCCAGTCACCCAGGTTCTCCACCTTGCTATTATCCTTACTCCTCACTCTTCCTCATGCCACATATTCAATCAGCTGCCAAATCTTGTGATTACTTCCTCTGCTACTTTCCTTCTATCTGTTCATTTCTCTCTATTTACAGCCACCATCCTAGTTCAGGCTCTCACTCCTTATCATATGAACTTCTAATTAGGCTTCTTGCTCTAAATCTCTCCCATTTCTGTTTTATCTTCCACACATCTATTTTCCTAAGAAAGAGGTCTGACCACATTATGTTACACTCACACTCAGTGATCTTTAGTAATTCTCTGTTTCCTCTTACATTAAACACAAGCTCCCCAGTTTGACTTTTAAAGCCATTCACAACCTGACCCTAACTTATGTTTCCTGATTTCTTACATATTACTCCTCTTCCTGCTCTCTATGGTGCAGCCAATCTTGCATAGAATGCTCCATTTGCCCTCATTTAACTTTTATTTTGGCTATCACTCCTCAACTATGCCACTAGGAATCTGTTTTCTTAAAAACTCTGGTATCCATCTTCTGGATGAAACTTCTGATTCCTTCAACTGCTAGTTTCCTTCTCCCAGACTAAAAATAATCATTTATTTATTTATTGCATATGCTTGTTTTTGTACCTATCTCCCTCAAATGAACATAAACTCCATAAGAGCAGACTTTGTATTTCTTTTTTGTATCTTTGTACCAAGCACAATAAGTGATATATTATTGGTGTTTAATAAATGCTATCTTAATTAATCAATATATTTGTGTCTAAATATAAGTAGGGTTACATCTTAATGAATTCTGGAGTCCATTATTTTCAATAAAATTGGCCATATCTTGAAGGTGACTATTTAGCCTTCCAAATAATGGATGGAGTTGTAAACTTGTTGTCACGGTTTGCATTTCATCTCAGCCTTGATGCTGACAAGAGCTTTGGTTTGCTATGTCAATTAAATTAAAAGATATAGTCAAAAATCAACCATTAGTTCTGTTGTCTATTTTGCATACCTGCAGTAGAATATTTACCTAAGGACAATTCATTTTTGTATTTATGTCCTCAGTGTATAGCACTTGTATGTGATACAAATTTAAATACATGTTTGTTGAATTAAACTTAAATCCAAGTGTTAGTTTACTCATCTGTAAACAAAGATATTCAATTAAATGATCTCCAAGGTCCTATTCAATACAACATAACAAGATGATTTTTCTTGTCTAAAGAGGGCAAGCTTTATAACAGTAAATGGAAATTACAGATAAATATAGACCTTATGTAAGGAGAATTTTCCTTTAAAATCTGACTGATTCAGAAATGACATAACTGCCTTAGAGGTCTTTAAACTAGATCTTTTCTGAAAGGATTCTTGATCAGTTACTACTGAGTATAGAAGATAATTTCTGAAATTTCTCTGAATTCTGAAATCCTGTGATTCTAGCAGGATAATATGCTAATTTATGTGCTTTCTATTCACATTGGCCAATTGATTTAATTAACTTTTTTTTTTAATGAGAAAATGTGGGGTAAGTGACTCGCCACAGTCATACAACTATTAAGTGTCTGAGGCCACATTTAAACTCAAGTCCTCTGAACTCTAGGGCCCATGCTCTATCCACTTCATTACCTAGCTATCCCTCAGTTTCACTCTTAATTAAAGGTCAAAGGTAAAACAAGAAATAATTTCACAACAGTCTACCTGTAAACCTAACTCTCCCTCAGACACTCAGAGCATTTATAGGAAGAATGTTCACAAATTTAAAATACCTTAACAGTAAGGCACGTGAATAGGAAACACAGATGAATAAGACAACTTCCAATTCTGGAATTGTAGGCCTCAGTTTCCATAAAATCCCTTTTGAATGTATCAGCTGTGTTAGAAAGATAGCAGCATCTCTGCTAAGCTGCAATGCTCCTCTGCAGGTAGCATCTCTGCTGCCAGCTATACCTTCTCAGAAAGGACAAGTGTTCTCAGCCTTCCATTTTCAGGCACTAGTTTTATTCTGTTTTCTGGCCTCTCTAGTTTCTCCCTCCTAGGAAAAGGTAGCAGTGCAGGTAGCAGACCCTTCCAGGCTCTTTTCTGTGGCCAACCTTTCTAGTGCAGGACAAGGTCTCCTCAGCAAAACATATGGTGATCAAATAGTACATTTACCATTTCTATGCAAACCGGATCCTAACCAAGTAATGGACATCTGCCTAATAATCACAAAATATCTCTAGGTTTCAGTATTCCCCATTCCTAACTCTAAGATTCTCTAGTTGGCATTATGCAAATGACCAAGTAGGAAGGTAGATAGTTGTTTTTTGGGGAAGGCTTGGGTGCAGGGGGAGTGGGTTGTTTTAATATTCAAATCTCATATTTGTTTTTTTTTTTTTTTTAATCAGCAAAACTGCACCCTTACATCTGTATCCCTTTCACTTAGCAGGAGGAAATATACATTCTTATTAATTTTATTATATTCTTACACTTAGTACAGGGTCTGACACAGAGTAAGTGCTTAATAAATGCTTATTAAATTAAATTCAGTTGTTTTGTTGAAATGGGTAACCTTTTCACATTACTAAATTGGCAGGTTAGTAACCATGTGTCAAGCAAATTAGGCAAACAATCTGGTACTAGTTAATCAACTACCAGTGTAACATGATGGATAAAGACCTGGCCTCTGGGTCAGAAAGATTCAGTACTGACATATTAGCTATGAAATCCTAAGCAAGTCACAACCTCTTAACACTCTCAGGAAACTCGGACTCTATCTAGTAAGTCACACAAAAAAATATTGCTCTGTACTGACAGATGGAGTTCTTCATCCTAAGGTCACTTATACTGATGTGATGTTTGGATCAAAATAAAAAAAAAAGAAAATGTTGGTGTGTGTGTGTGTGTGTGTGTGTGTGTGTGTGTGTGTGTAACCTGTACATGTAGAACTCCCTAGATCCTCCTATTACTAAATCTTTTAATAGTAATAATTTTTCCCTGAATTCTTTAAATCAATAACTAATAGATAAGGTTTTTTCACAGTATCAAAATAAATATTTTTATAATAGGAAGTACTGGTATAATAGGGGAAAAACCTACTGAACTATACTTACAAACCTATTTGATCTTCAACAGATCTGGACAAAATCTGAATTTGTTACCTCATCTATAGAATAAATGACTTGGCATAGATTATTTCTGAGATTCCTTCCCCTTAAAATTTTTAAGAATTGTTGGGAAAGCATATTGCCAATCCTTGATTTCTCCCTGCTGCCTTAGTGTTTTTGGACTTACCTACCTTCTTACTCAATATTGGATCTCTGGCAAGTAACTTAAATAATGAATGCTTTTTCCCTCTCCTGTTGAATCTCTTCTTCTTTCTTGATTCCTATCTGAGTTGCCATATGCTACTGTAATTCATCATGAAAATTATTTTGTATATAATTTAACACAAATGTATTAAATCTAAACTTAACTGGACTTTTTTTTTTTTTTTTTTTTTTGCTTCATGGCAGCCTTCTTATTCATCTCTTAATTGCTATCACTCCAGAAAGACTATTTCAAAACTACAAATTTACTTCCTTCGTCTTTCATTCTCTTGCTTCCTATTATTGAGATCATTGAACTTCTCATCATATAGCAATATTGTTGAGGCTCAAAAGAGACCTCAAAAGGTTGGGATTGTAGACCAGTATTGTAAGATTTTGCAGGCTTGAACCCATCTCCAGGTCAAGGGGCAAAGTTTATTGTTAATTCTAACATCAATTGAAATAGGCTAAATTCCAAAAGGATTTAGCAAAAAAAACAGGACCAAGAAGAAAAATTTATAGGAAAAGACAGAGAGATCTAGTTCTTTATGTCACTGGTATTCTAATTTTATGGTCCAGAAGTAGAATTGAGGAGTAGTCTGTAACTGCCCAACAGATTGTTATCTGACAATCAACAAAGTTTCTAGGACTATACTATAGTATTCCTAAAGCCAGGAGACTTTAGAATCATTGACACAGATTGTTAGAACAACAGCACTCCTAAGGTCATAGGGCCTCAGGATTGCTGCTAAATTTCTCCTAGAAGTTGCATCCCCCTCAATATCGTAACACTTCATAGCTTATCTTCTTTACTCATTCAAGTGTTCTAGTTTTCTCAGTAGTCATTGTCATTGTTGCCATCATCTTCTCCTTATCCTTCTACTCCCTCTCATTCTCACTCTCCTTCCACCTCTTTTTCCTTCTCCTTCTTTTCCTTGCTTCTCCCCCTCCTCCTCCTTTTTCTCGTCTGTCTCTGTTTCTATCTCTCTTCCCTTCCATCCCTCCTTCCCTCTCTCTTTTTTTCCTAATTGCCTCCTTCATGTTCTCAAAAGGAAAACTGATGCTAACTTCTCTAATTATACTTTTCATTCTTTCTATTCCTGTGTATTCTGTAATCTTACTTCAGCAAGTCATCACTTTTCCATTATGTACCTTCGATCTCTCCCTCTATAGCTGCTTCTCAACCTAAAACAAGTCTTTTTCTAAAAAGAAAAGAAAAGAAAGAAAAATTTCTAAACTTGTCATCCTCTGATGCTATCATCTTATCTTTCTCCTTTTCCAATTTCTTCAAAACTCTGTCAGGAGTATCAAATTCAGACCAGCAGCCACAAGAGACTACAATATTCCTGAGTGCTACCTGAGCCAGATTAAAATGTAATTGGGAAATGTTTAACAAAATAATTTCAAAATGCAATACAACATAGATAATATCAATTTGTAGAATTTTATAGCAATTTTATAGCAATATGTGATCTGTTTCTACTTGAAGCTGACACCATTTGTTAGTTATTCAGCCTGCCTTCTCACCTGCTATATTTTCTTCAACTCCTTACAATTAGATTCTCTACCAAAAGAGCCATTTCAAAGCAACTAATTTCTTGTTGCCAAATCAAATGGTATCATTTCCTCCTATGCTCATAGCCATTGATTCCCCTGTGACAACTGACCCAGCCCTTCCAACTTTATTTTTGACATATTTTCTTTCTTTGGAATTTGTTATACCACAATTCCATGATTCTTTTCCTATCTCTCTGACTATCCCTTTTTTCTATCTCTTTGGCTACTTTTACATCACCTTCCCACCCTTTAAAAATAAATGTTTTCTAATATTTTTTCTTAGTTCCCCTTTTTTTTTTTGAGTCTCTAGACTTACTTCCTTAGCAATCATCCACTCCTATGATTTCAAGATCATTTCTCTATCAATGATCCCAAATTTCTGTCTCCTCCCTCAGCCTCTTCTAAGGATCCAGTTCTATAATCCCCTTTTGCTGTTATTGATGTTCTTACTCGTCCTGATTCCATTTTGGAGTTTTCTTGGCAAAGATATTTAAATGGTCTGTTACTTCCTTCTCCATTTGACAGATGAGAAATTGAGACAAACAGGGTTAAGTGACTTGCCCTGAGTCACACATCTAGTAAGTATCTGAAGCCAAATTTAAATTCATGAAGATGTATTTTCCTGATTCCAAGCCCAGTACTCTATCCATTGTGCCATCTCTCTGCTCTTATAGTCCCCTTAGCTAAAGATTTCCCAGCAAAGACTGATTAACCACTTGTTGGATGAACTACAGAAGGGATTCTTATTCATAGATGGATTTGTTGGTTAAATGAGGTCCCTGCCCACTCTCAAAGTCTATGATTCTTTGATTTTCAATCCTATATTACATATATCTTTTCTAAAATGTTCCAGTGATATTTCAACCTCTACAAGTCTAAAATTGAATATTAGAAGATTATGTGGTTCATTGAAAAAATCATTGAATTTAAAATTAGAAGACCTTAGTTCAAACCCTAACTCTGCTTCTTGTGACTCTGGCCAAGTTATAATCTCTTTAGGCTAAAATTTCCTCATTTGTAAGATAAAATAAAATGAAAAGTTTAAAGAGATGACCTCTAGATCTCTTTTGACTCTAACCTTGCCCATCCCCCAATTTCTCTATTTATGTTGATAGTACTATGATCCTGTCAGACACTCAGCCTTGTAACTTTAACTCTTTCCTCCCATCATGTCCTACATCAAATAATTGGTCTAATTCTTTTCATTTATGCCTTCATTATATCTTGGTTTTTTGGCAGGCTTCCTGTACTTCCATCACAACTGCTTTAGCATATTCCCTTATCTTTTTTTTCCAAGATTCTAATAATGTTCTCAAACTGTTTTTTCTGCCTCTAATCATACTTTTCTCCATTATATTATCCACACTGCCACCCAAGTTGTTTTCCTAATGCACTGTTATGATTTTGTTTGCTTTATGAAAAATGTTCATTAACTCCTTTGTGCCTACTAAACAAAGAATAAACTCCTAATCCTGGTTTTGCTATTTTTTTTTCTTTGTAGTTCTAGTGTTTCACAATGCCCAGCACATATTAAGTGCTTAATTAATGCTTGCTGATTGACTGAATGATCATCTAGTAGCCAAGCTTTTAGTATTGAGCTTCTTTGCACCTAAACTGAATGTCAGATTATAGACAAAAAGCCCATTCCTAGGCCTGTTAGCAAAGCTCATCTAGTTTGGTAGAACTTGCCATGACTCACACTAGAAGGGATTCATAGAATTGTGAAGTATTAGAGTGGAACATAGTACGGTGATTGCTGAAACAGTGCTAGAAATCAGGTCAGGAAATACTTCTGATGTTTACTAATTGTGTGACCACTGGCATATTTAATATCTCTGAGTTTCTAGTTTTTCATCTATAAAATAATGATAATACTACAGTACCTACTGCACAGAGTTCTTGTGAAGATAAAATCAGATGTCTGTAAAGCACATCCCAAAATTTAACACATATGAAGTCAGCTATCATTGTTAGAGTAAGACTTTTGTGGAGAAGGGCTTTATAGAAGGTTAAAAAATATATAACTGTAATGTTCTCTGTTTCGATTTCCTTGGAGTCTCTAGAGGCAGCCTTACTTTCAGTTCAGTAATCACCACAAGTGCAGCCAGGGATTAAAGTCCAAATCCTTTATTATCTCCTTCAAAGTCCTATCTCCTTCACTTGGGCCTTGGCTAGTTTTCTGGGGGCCTTCTGGAGTCTTGGTTTCAGTGGAGAAGTGAAGGAGGAGAGCCTGCCACCAAGGTGATATGAGATGGGATGAATCTTTCTGAGTCCAAGGGTTTGTGCTCCAGCCTTCAGCCTCCAGCCTTTTGTCCGCTTGTCTCTGAATTTCTCTGGCTGTGGCTTCTTGCTTATTATGTTACACATTGGGGACTTCCAGTTAAGATGGCGGAGAGGAGGCTCACAGCTGCATAAGCTCCACGCTTTCTCTCACTATCCACTTCATTACAAGCCTCTGAATTAATGCTTGACTGAAAAAAAAACCACAAATAGTTACCACGAGAAGCCATCCTTGAGATTCGCCAAGAAAGGTCTGTCTTTACTGGAGGGCTGGGACGGTTTTAGATCGGGCGCAGGCGGCGGGCAGCGGCAGTGAGAGCACAGGAGCAGACTGGAGAGGGGGTGGGGAGTGATCGCAGCCGTCTCTGCGGGGAGAGCTTCGCTATAGGTTTGGATACTTTGCTCCGGAAGCAAGTCAGCAGCCCAGCAGAGAAGCTAAAAACACCGGGGGTGAAGAATACAACCCCAAACAGCTGGAGTCTCTCGGGACCTGGCCGCCCCCCTGTTCCCCCCCCACAGTGACTCAGCACGCTCTGGGATCTCAGAGCGCAGGCGCAGCACAGTAGGGCCAATGCCTCACTGCTGCCCCCTGCAGTCTGTAGAGGAAGCTCGATAACATACCCAGCCCCTCCCCCAAAGAAAGACTCCAGTTTTTTCTGTTTTTCTTTGGTAGTTTGTCTCTGATTATTAGACAGAATGAGCAAGAAGCTGAAGAGGACTTTAACCCTTGACAGCTTCTACACAGATAGAGAGCAGACTCTAAATCCTGAGGAGACTAAAAACAGACAGTCCCCAGGTGAATCCCCAAAGGAGGAGATCATCTGTTCCTCAGCACAGATGAACCTCATAGAAGTGATTAAAAAGGCTCTCACAAGGGAGCTAGAAGAAAAATGGGAAAAGGAGAGGGAGGCTTGGCAAAAGGAGAGGGAGGCTTGGCAAAAGGAGAGGGAAGCTTGGGAAAAGGAGAGGGAGGCTTGGCAAAAGAGCCTGGAGAAGTCAGTTAAAGAGAGAGTGGATAAAGAAGTAAAATCCTTGAAAAATAGGATTGGTGAACTGGAAACAGAAAACAGCTCTCTAAAAAACAAAATTGGCAAAATGGAAAAAAATTCCACAGAACAAAAGAACTCAATTGGACAATTAGAAAAAGATATTAAAAAAGTGAGTGAAGAAAATACTTCACTGAAAATCAGAATTGAACAAGTGGAATTGAATGACTCAAGGAAACAAGAAGAATCAGTCAAGCAAATCCAAAAAAATCAAACAATGGAGAAAAATGTGAAATACCTTCTGGGGAAGACAACAGACCTGGAAGACAGATCCAGGAGAGACAATCTGAGAATCATTGGACTTCCAGAAAAACATGATGAAAAAAAGAGCCTGGACACTATTTTCCAGGAAATTATCAAAGAGAACTGCCCAGAAGTCATAGGAACAGAGGAAAAAATAAACATTGAAAGGATTCATCGATCACCCACTGAAAGGGATCCTATAATCAAAACACCAAGGAATATAGTGGCCAAATGCCAGAACCCTCAGATGAAGGAAAAAATATTGCAAGCGGCTAGAAAAACCCAATTCAAGTATCAAGGAGCCACAATAAGGATCACCCAGGATCTGGCAGCATCCACATTAAAGGATCGAAGGGCCTGGAATATGATATTCCGAAAGGCTAAGGAACTTGGTATGCAACCAAAAATAACTTACCCAGCGAGAATGAGCATCTTTTTCCAGGGAAGAAGATGGACATTCAACGAAGTAAGCGAATTTCATCTATTTTTGATGAAAAAGCCAGAACTTAACAAAAAGTTTGATCTACAAATATAGAACTCAAGAGAAATCTAAAAAGGTAAAGATTAATCTTGGGAACTATATTTTGACTATATAGATGTATAAAGAATACATGTATACCTTGTTCTAGAAACTGATGTGGAAAGGACATTGTACCAAAAAAAGGGTAAAGTGGGGGTAGTACATCTCATGAAGAGGCATAGGAAACCTATTATATCTGAGAGAAAGAATGGAGGGGGATGAATATAGTGGGTATCTTACTGCCTTCAGAATTGGCTTTAAGTGAAAAATCTTAAGACATATTCAATCTATGGTGAAACTTCTCCCACCTCATTGAAAAGTGAGAAGGGAAAAGTGAAAAGGGAAGGAATAACCTAAGCAGAAGGGAATACGGGAACTGGGAGGGAAAGGGGTAAGATAGGGGGAGGAACTCTAAGGCGGGGGGAGGGATACTAAAAAGGGAAGGCTGTGAGAAGCAAGTGGTGCTCACAAGCTTAATACTGGGAAGGGGGGGAAAGGGGAAAGAAGGGAGAAAAGCATAAACCGGGGTTAACAAGATGGCAAGTAATACAGAATTGGTCATTCTAACCATAAACGTGAACGGGGTAAACTCCCCCATAAAGAGGAAGCGGTTAGCAGAATGGATTAAAAGCCAGAATCCTACAATATGTTGTTTACAGGAAACACACCTGAAGCGGGGAGATACATGCAGGTTAAAGGTAAAAGGTTGGAGCAAAATCTACTATGCTTCAGGTGAAGTCAAAAAAGCAGGGGTAGCCATCCTGATCTCAGATCAAGCTAAAGCAAAAATTGATCTAATTAAAAGAGATAAGGAAGGGCACTATATCTTGCTAAAGGGTAGCATGGATAATGAAGCACTATCTATATTAAACATATATGCACCAAGTGGGGTAGCATCTAAATTCTTAAAAGAGAAGCTAAGAGAGCTGCAAGAAGAAATAGACAGTAAAACTATAATAGTGGGAGATCTTAACCTTGCACTCTCAGAATTAGATAAATCAAACCACAAAATAAATAAGAAAGAAGTCAAAGAGGTAAATAGAATACTAGAAAAGTTAGATATGATAGATCTCTGGAGAAAATGTAATGGAGACAGAAAGGAATACACTTTCTTTTCAGCAGTTCATGGAACCTATACAAAAATTGACCATATATTAGGATATAAAAACCTCAAACTCAAATGCAGTAAGGCAGAAATAGTAAATGCATCCTTTTCAAACCACGATGCAATGAAAATTACATTCAACAAAAAAACCAGGGGGAAGTAGACCAAAAAATAATTGGAAACTAAATAATCTCATACTAAAGAATGATTGGGTGAAACAGCAAATCATAGACATAATTAATAACTTCACCCAAGAAAACGATAATAATGAGACATCATACCAAAATGTATGGGATGCAGCCAAAGCGGTAATAAGGGGAAATTTCATATCTCTAGAGGCCTATTTGTATAAAATAGAGAAAGAAAAGGTCAATGAATTGGGTTTGCAACTAAAAATGCTAGAAAAGGAACAAATTAAAAACCCCCAGTCAAACACTAAACTTGAAATTCTAAAAATAGAAGGTGAGATCAATAAAATTGAAAGTAAAAAACTATTGAATTGATTAATAAAACTAAGAGTTGGTTCTATGAAAAAACCAACAAAATAGACAAACCCTTAGTAAATCTGATTAAAAAAAGGAAAGAGGAAAATCAAATTGTTAGTCTTAAAAATGAAAAGGGAGAACTCACCACTAACGAAGAGGAAATTAGAGCAATAATTAGGAGTTACTTTGCCCAACTTTATGCCAATAAATTCGACAACTTAAATGAAATAGAAAAATACCTCCAAAAATATAGCTTGCCCAAACTAACAGAGGAAGAAGTAAATATCCTAAACAGTCCCATCTCAGAAAAAGAAATAGAACAAACTATCAATCAACTCCCTAAGAAAAAATCCCCAGGACCAGATGGATTTACATGTGAATTCTACCAAACATTTAAAGAACAATTAACTCCAATGTTATATAAACTATTTGAAAAAATAGGGATTGAAGGAGTCCTACCAAACTCCTTTTATGACACAGACATGGTACTGATACCTAAACCAGGTAGGCTGAAAACAGAGAAAGAAAATTATAGACCAATCTCCCTAATGAATATTGATGCTAAAATCTTAAATAAAATATTAGCAAAAAGATTACAGAAAATCGTCACCAGGATAATACACTATGACCAAGTAGGATTTATACCAGGAATGCAGGGCTGGTTCAATATTAGGAAAACTATTAGCATAATTGACTATATCAATAACCAAACAAACAAAACCATATGATCATCTCAATAGATGCAGAAAAAGCATTTGATAAAATCCAACATCCATTCCTAATAAAAACACTTGAGAGCATAGGAATAAATGGACTTTTCCTTAAAATAGTCAGGAGCATATATTTAAAACCATCAGTAAGCATCATATGCAATGGGGAAAAACTGGAACCTTTCCCAGTAAGATCTGGAGTGAAGCAAGGTTGCCCACTATCACCATTATTATTTAATATCGTATTAGAAACACTAGCCTCGGCAATAAGAGTCGAGAAAGATATTAAAGGAATTAGAGTAGGCAATGAGGAAACCAAACTATCACTCTTTGCAGATGATATGATGGTATACCTAGAGAACCCCAGAGATTCTACTAAAAAGCTATTGGAAATAATTCACAATTTTAGCAAAGTAGCTGGCTACAAAATAAATCCCCATAAATCCTCAGCATTTTTATACACCACCAACAAAACCCAACAGCAAGAGATACAAAGAGAAATTCCATTCAGAATAACTGTTGATACCATAAAATATTTGGGAATCTATCTACCAAAGGAAAGTCAGGAATTATATGAGCAAAATTATAAAAAAGTCTCCACACAAATAAAGTCAGACTTAAATAATTGGAAAAATATTAAGTGCTCTTGGATCGGCTGCGCGAACATAATAAAGATGACAATACTCCCTAAACTAATCTATTTATTTAGTGCTATACCAATCAGACTTCCAAGAAAATATTTTATTGATCTAGAAAAAATAACAACAAAATTCATATGGAACAATAAAAAGGCGAGAATCTCAAGGGAATTAATGTTACACATTGAGTACAAATTAATCATTACGTCACTAGGAAACCATTATTTGTTGTAGGATTAAATCAATGCTAAACTAGATTTAACCATTGTCTCCTCAATTCCACTTAGTACCTTGTTTCAAGTTCTGCCTCATAATATCTCCTTGTAGGATTAAATAAATCATATTGAACATGCTAAATTAGTAACTATTGTCTCTTATCAATTCCACTGACTTAGTACCTCGTAAGAATCCTTTGTTTTAGCGTTCTGGCCCATAACATCTCCCGCTTTCTTTTGTTTTAGAACATAAGGGGTTATGTTCTCCCTGACTTCTCAAGGAGGTGAGAACCCCAAAAAAGGAGATGATCACACCTTCCCTGACTGCTCAGAAAAGGGGTAAAAACACCATAGAAGGAAATGATCACACCTTCCCTGATGTCTCAGGAAGGGAGATGAAAACACCAAAAGAAATGGGAAATCAAATCAGATTAGCGGATTTCTGAACGGTCTCACTCTTAAAATAGGTATACATAAATCCATCAATAAGGGAGGTATTATACATAATTATGTAAATTACATAAGCACATAGTAACACAGGCTAGTAGTGAGGTAATAACATGAATCAACATGAGGAATTATACATGTCCATAAGTCCTAGAAATAGTCCAAAAGGAATCAATTGTCCATTACTTCATGTGCCAGGAATCCAATAATTCCTGCAAGTTTTGAAGTTCTGTAGCAGTCTTATCAACAATTTTTTATCTCAGGAAATCCAGTGATTCTTGCTGGTTTTTAAATTCTGCAACAGTCTTATCATCTATGCTCTTTCAGTTTCAGATGTTTCTTTCAGTGTCAGAAGGTCTTTTCCTTTATTTTGAGGTTTTTCTCTTTTTCTGTCTCCAATGGACAAGGTGAATATAGCTCATTGGCATCTATCTAATTCCTTCTCCATCTATAGAAATACAAGCAAACCATCTCCCTCAAACAG